>NC_142013.1:88852605-89006737 GCF_049901735.1 Notechis scutatus
GTTCCATTCATAGCCTGATTGTTTAAGACCATAGAGGCTTTTCTTTAACAACCAACAATCATTATTATCCTTATTTTCACTTTTAATACCAACAGGTTTTTTCATATAAATAGTATGTTTTAATGGGGCATGCAAGTAAGCAGTTTCCACATCTAGATGGTTAACTATATAGTTTTTACTAGCTGCCCACACTAAAACTGCCCTCAAGGTTGCTGCCTTAAGACTAGGTGCAAACACCTCATCGTAGTCATTGGCATTCTGCCTAAAACCTTGGGCTACTAACCTTGCCTTATGGATTAAATTACCATCTTTTTCTGTTTTTACCTTAAATATCCATTTGCAGCCAATGGATTTCTTTCCTACAGGTAATTTGGCATTTTCATACACCTTCATATCTCTTAATGAATTCAGTTCCTTATTCATTGCTGCATACCATTTTTCTTTTTCCTTATTAGGATACTTTTTAATTTCTTCTACAGAATTAGGAACTTGATTAATCTGGCACACTGTGTTAGCCTGGTACCTTTCAGGCGGTCTAGATACACGTGTAGTTCTTCTGGGAATTACAGGGCTTACAGGAGGACTTTGTTGAACTACTACCTGTTCATCTTCCTCATCCTGTTCAGCTATTGAATCTGTTTCTTCCTTTATGGGCACTATTTCATCCTGTATTTGTCTCTTTACTTTATTTTTAAAGTTACAGGGATAACTAATGGGATTTCTATAGGATTCAATAATTACATCTTTATTGACATCCTGTTCTAATTTCTCCCATCCTTCATGTTCTAGAAATTGGGCACTAGCACTACATAACACTTTAGATGTGCCTTTCTCCCAAAATCTATATGCCCTATGGTTTGCCTGATAACCAACGAAGAAAAATCTTTTAGCTCTATGTTGCCCTTTTTTTCTGAGTTGTGCAGGAATATGCACCCATGCTGGTGCACCAAATGTGTGCAGGTAACTTAGATCAGGTTTCCTGCCATGCCATCTGGTAAATGGTATTTCACCTGTTGTTGTATTAACAACGTTGTTCAATATGTTATTAGCACACATTGTAGCCTCCCCCACAAAGAATCAGGTAACCCAGAATCATTTAACATTGTTCTAACCATTGCCTGTAGTGTTTGGCCTCTTCTTTCAATAAAAGCGTTATGTTCTGGCCTGTATGGAGCAGACTTCTTATGCTCTATTCCAGATATCTTAAGTCTGTTCTGGAATTTGTTATTAATAAATTCGTACCATTATCTGTCACCAGGGTTATCAGTTGCCGTTTAGCCTTTCTTTCAGCAAACCTAAGCCAATTGAAAAAATGTTGATATGTTTCAGTTTTGCTTTTCATTAAATAGCAAAACCCATATCTAGAATAATGATCCATAATGCTCAGTATATATCTAGCACCCCCATACTGGGTTTCTTTGGACCTATTATGTCTGCAAATACTACTTCTAAAGGTTCTTTTGTTTTGAAACCATTTAGCCTATTTGCAGGCAATACCTTGCTCTTATCTTCACAGCAAACATTACAACGCAAATATTTATCACAAGGTTTTAACCTTATTCCTTCAGATAACTCAACTGTACGTTTTAGCATTTTAAAATTTACATGCCCCAAACGCCTATGCAATAAATGGATACATTCATCATGAGGCTTTATATTATTAAATACAGTTTGTGCCTCCCCTTTCTTACTATTATCTAAGACATATAATGTTCCATTTAAAGCTGCAGTTACCCTTTTGTTATCTTTTTCAATTATGCAATTATTATCTTTAAAAGTAATTACATAACCTAATTTATCTAATACCCTTACTGAAAGCAAATTAAACTTTAGTTGCGGTACATACAACATTTTTATATCCTGGTTTATGTACGGACAACGTGCAAAAACTTGACCTTTCGCTTTCAGGTTCCAGCCATTGGCAAGAGATATATGTTGAGAACTTGTAGACATTTTTATAAATTTTGTCTTATCTCTTGTGATGCAGTGGGATGCGCCACTGTCAACCACCCATAAATTATTCTTCACTTCAGAGTTGCTAAACGTGGCTAGTTCAAATGCTTTCTTTGGCTTTTTTACATTCTGGCTTTTTCTCTTTTGCAGAATCTTGCCAAATGTCCTCTGCCTCCACAATTAAAACACTTTTTAATTGTGTATGCTGTTGAAGATAAATTCTCTTCTTCCGGGTGCTTTATTTTGCTTTGCTGGTTTCTTTCAAGCTTTGAAGATAATTTCTCTTCTTTCTTATCTTCTCTCAGCTCGTCACGCTCACGCCTTCTTCTGGCTTCTTCTAGTAGCCTGCCTGTAATGTCGGTTAATGAGAGGCTTTCTTTTGGCAATACCTCTAACGAAGTCACATAGTCATCATAGCTTTGATCTAATGAAGATAATATTATGTAGACTTGTTGCAGTTCATTAAATATAAGCTCTTTTTCTTGCAATTCTTGAAAAATGCTCTTCATACAGTTTAAATGAACTAACATATCTCCATTCCTCTGAAGATGCGTTCGAAAAAGCTTCCGTGTAAGATTTATATGTGCTCCTACACTGTCCCGAACATAAATCTTCCTGAGGTTCTCCCAGCAGTTTGCAGCATTTTCTTCTCCACGAATATGGACAAGCTGCTGATCACAGAGAGTCAGTCCTATGATGCATAAAGCCTGCTCATTCTTCAGTTTAAAGTCTTGTAACTTTTCTTTATCATCATCATTAGCAGGATCCCAGCTACTCACATCTGGTGGGTTTGCTATAATGTCCCACAAACCTTCTCTGCGTAGAAGTAAACTACATTTCATTGACCATGAAACATAGTTTGTTCCATCCAGCCTGGATATCATGGACAGTTGTGACAAATTTACTTGTGCCATTGCTCTTCAGATATTTTGACTATTTTAAACTAATTAAAACAGTTTGTTTTTACAGTAATGTGCAACTCAGACCAACTCTCTCTGCTATATCCTGGTTAGTTAGACTATGCTGCTGGGCCCATAACCAATGTTAGGGTTTGAGGATTAACCCTAGCAGAGTATTGCAGCAGTAGTCAAGCCAGGAAGCCAAACGAGAGTGGAAGGGCCCCAGAGTATACACACACTGAACACAAACACTGTTTGTAGTTTAAATAGTTTTTAATCCAGTTAGAGTTTAAGCATTGTCATTCAGTCCATTAAGTCATTCACAGTATTTCCATCCAGTAAGACTCACTATTACAGTCCAAGTTAAGAGTCCTTGCAATATCTTTATCAGCCGATAAAGATATCTTCTCCTCCTCCGGTTTCACTCTCCAGAGAAACAAACGCTGGATATTCAGCAAACAGTAGCAAACAATAACAGTTCAGTCACAGGCACTCACAGTCAGTAATCACAGTTAGTCGCAGCAGCACACAGTAACAGTTACAGCCAGAGACAGACAGTAAACTCACAGTAGCAAGCAAGCTTTCCAGCTTCTAATGCTTCCTTATATTGTAACTTCTAGCCGCACCCTTAATCGGCTAATTGCCTGCTGCATTGTGCTTAAAGTGATAAGCACTTAAACCATGATATCTAAGTTTTATATATTTATTCACCCAAACCATATTTGGTATCAATGTTATACCTAACAATGATTACGTAACATTATAAAACTGTTAGAAAGTACATTATTTCAAAGCATATCCTGTTTCAATAGGTCAAATATCTAGGCTAATTCGTGCTGTCCTTTCTTGCCTTGCTGCTTTATTCAAATTCGGACTATTTAAAGGACTTGAGACTCTAATGTTAGGTTCCATAATTTCTTCTGAGGAATGTAAATTAAAGCTCCAGTATAGTTGCATATGCATCAGGTATAACTTATGTCCACTTGTGGCTTTTTAGTGAAATGCCAAGGACTGTAAGAAAACATGGGTGGAACAGGACAAAAAATAATGCAATTCAACCAGTGCAATTATTCCACATTCATTTAACAATTTTGTTCTTTTCTCACACCTAAACTTAAAATTCAAGAGCAACTTTGAAAGATTCTTCATTCACACCCTTTGGAATGTCACAGGCTATTTATTTCTCTGTATGCATGTATGCACAACTATTATTTTTATTATGTGTAATAAACAGATAATAATAAACACATTTGACAACAAAGCATTTTTGAGAATGATTTCTTTGAAAAGTAAAGGGGTTTCAAATGAAATTCCTTAGTTAAATATTATTGTTCATAAATAAGCAACTGTTTAGTTTTACTTGGCTTTTTTCCCTATTTGGTTGTATAATGAGAAGCTGCTTAAAGAGATGTGGGCAATTCTTCCCACGATTGGATAAACAGAATACACGTATGTACATACATACCTATGTACACACTGGCACATAAGGCTTCTCGGTCCAATAGTTTCTGCATCTCTTTTTTTGTTTTCAACTTTCTCCTTTTGTGTACTGTGGAATATTTGCATAAAAATAGTATCCTTTGAAATCTTTTGTGGTCCTGCTGCTTGCTCCTCCTATAAAATTATAATCCCTCATGACATCATAAGATTGCTGCAGCAGCTAATTATTGTTTCTAAAGGGGAAAAATGGAGGCATTGTGCTGTAAATTGTCTGCACCTGAAAAAAGCATGGCAGGCTTTCTAAAGGGTCAGACAGTTAGCAACTGTCAGCCTGGGGAGGACCTGTTCTACCAGCCCTTTGAATTGAGTAATTCATGTTCACAGAAATCAAATGGTTCCCAAAACCGAAGGAAAGGCAACAATAGAAAAGAAGGCTCTGTTTTCATGCAAATGTTCTTATTTAATAAGTATGTTTCAAAAAGGAATTGAAGCTAAAAAATGGCAGATGCTAAGAAAATGTTGGCTAAAGAAAGCTTCCAGATCATCCAGTGAAATAGTAGCTAGTCCAAGGAGTGTTTCTGTGGTCAGCTGTAATAACTATACAAAACAGGGAAGGAAGGCAACTTTTCAGGTTCCAGGGGATAAAAGTTGGAAATATCTTTGCAAATGGACACACAAAGGTTGAGAACAATTTGGGAGGAATGATTTAATGTGTTTTTGTTTGTATCAATAAAATCCTGCACATTTAGGTCTGAGAGAGTCACCTACTAAACCTAATATTATGTGCTGGATCCAAAAGGAACAAAAATGTATTTCTTGCACCCAAAAGTCCTAGATTTCCAACCTTGAAATCTCTAATGCTTTAAAGAAGAGTGCATGGCTGGCCAGGGGATTCTGGGAGCTGAAGTCCACAAGCCTTAAAGTTTGCAAGGTTAGACATCCCTGCTTCAAAGCATAGTGAAACAATGTGTGGTTCTTCTCTTAAAATTTGCAGATTCATGTGAGATCCTGTCCATTTTCTCCAGCTTAGTTGACCAGCTAAGTTCCAGAGACATTGGAGGGGTGAGTGGGACAGATTCCAAAGCCTCTTTCCACCGCCATCTGCCCCAACTTCCAGGGAACTTTGCAGGCATTGCAAAGTAGAAGTAAAAAAATAGCAATGTTGATTTTGATTGCTGAAGAACAGGAAGGAATATATGTAACTCATTTTAATTTTGATTGTGATTTTAGTTATAATTATTTTGCTTTATTTTTTGTGTTTTTATTTCTGCAATTTACATTGTGTGTTCAAATAAACCAGAGTAGGTGAATATAATCTTTTGAGGAGGAAGGAAAGAAAAAGAAAGAAAGACCCTTTCTTCATTTCAGGAATGAACAAAAACAATATGAAGTAAAAGATTACTTTAAGAATGTAGCTAAGCAGCTTAACTTGTTTTAAACGCTACTGAAAAGAGAATTCCTGCTACTTATCTGTATAGTTTATATGTATGGATCTGTACTACTTTAAAAAATTGGTCATTAAAAATATTTTACTAAACTATAGGTATGCAAAGAAATATATTATTCTGATTAGTGTTTTCTTTTTGCCATTAATTTGTTCAGATCATTTATTAGAATGTACCTCTTTTTGTTTCCACTTGACCCAGTCAAAGCAGTTTGAAGACATTTACAATGATGAAGAAAGAGCTTCAATTAACCTCCTTGCCCAAGATATTTGATATGCATGAGTTAGTATATAACACCCTAATTATCTGTATTTTTCTGAAGGATTTCTAATAAAGAGTGGAATTGATTTATAAATTATGAGATCATAATCACTTATTTAATTCCTCATCATAATTTTCTGGTAAAGTGCAATGCATACTAAGTACATTTCAATCTAAGGGACTAAAACTAACATCTCAACAAGTTAGGCCATTTTTCCTATCTCATCTCCCCCTACAGTTTTCGTCTCCTGAAGGCAATTGTAATGATAAGACTTCTAGGTGCTGTAGCAAATATTTATTCCCTTTCACTGGGAATGCAAAACTGCTCTTTTATAGTGTAGAAAGTATGATAAGATTCAATAAGGTTTCAGAAAGAAAGTGGATACTGGTTTTTCTGTAGCATTTTCTTCACCCATTTGAAAACTTACACAACAGGGGCATATTTTGTTTTAATACGTACATAAGGGGTGTCCAACCTTGGCAACTTCAAGATTTGTAGACTTCAAGTTTTCATTGGTGGCTGGGGAATTCTAGTAGATCCTGTGTCCTACTGCTGAGATAATGTATCACTCTTCCATATGAAGCAAAACTAAATTTTGAGAGTCTATGGAAAAGTCCCTTGGCTTTTAGAAATGGCTTTGATTTATCTAAGGGAGAGACTTTGTCCTGAGAAATTAACATGATGCATATTAAGAAAAAGACATCATGATTTGCATTCATTTGCCAATGCTGGAAGAGACTTTAGCATAACTCATAATAACTTTGATACTTTTGTGGTTGAAACGAAGTATCCTTTTAAAGATTGGCATAGGTCTTTTTGGAAATGTCAATTCTGTCCTTACACCCCTCAAAATTAGCAGAATAAGGAATTGGATCAATCTTCACATGTATATGAGTTGAGTACATATCTTTTTTGAGTCATTACATTATATTTCCCCCTTTGTCGAAGACCTTAAGATATTGTAGGAAGACTCTCCTTTAATTTAACCCAAATTCCATAACAAATACTGAGGTAAACTGGATTAAGGAAAAGTCAGCTGGTGAATTTCATAGTTGAGTAAGGACTTCACCTGGTTTCTTTCTTATTCCTAGTCCAACATTTTACTGGCATTATTCTTATATTTCATTCCAAGTGTGGTCTTACTATGTCTGTGAAGCCACATCTATTTCTGATTTCACATGGGATGAAATTTGTAGGTCTGTGATAGATCTATTCAGGAATTCAGAAGGTTATGTTATAAGACTGCTCCTATTCAGGCTTTTAGGAATGGCTTTGATTTACTTAAGGGAGAGATAAATAAATGACTGTACTATATTACATCTTGCATTTCATCCAGCTTCCCCCTTCAGCATCCTGTATATAGCATGAATTTCTGTAAGGAAGGTGTCTGTACAAGAACAGCTAGGACATGTCCATGCAAAGCCCCCTCCCCTCCGTCAAAATCTTTGCTGCAGGCTTGGAGGCCTGGTGGGTGGGGGAATGCTGATGTGAATTATTTTGGAACTGGAGCTTCAAATAAGCCTCACTCACACACGTAGCTATCCTTTTCAGTAATATCTGAAGGTGGCTATGTGTTCTATCAAATAAACTTCTATAAAATCAATACATTCCAGTTTGTCAATTCAAAATTTTCCCAGATCAACCTTGATCAGCTAATTATTGGCTATGTTCATACAACATGTTAAGATTAATACTATGATTAGTATGTTATATGAAGGAAGCAGCTAGATTTATAATTGGCCTGGCTAAATAAGTTTTGGAATTGTGTTAGACACTGTGTTAGACAGGATCCTCACTGTTGTTTTATAGCACCTCTCAGAATCATTGTTACTCCAATATGGTAGTAACAAGATCGGATTTTACATTATTACAACAATGGCTGGGCATTGGCAGAAAATGCTATTAGCCACCACTTGACAATAGTTTCTATCCAGATGTTAAAGTTCAAAATTACAATTTGGGAACCCTGTTAATGGCTTGACATCCAATTGTATAGTTCTTCATACTTACTCTTCTTTTGATGACAGTAATATTACAAATCACTATTAGAATCTGTGTTATAACTTATAAAAGACTGAAATACTGAGACCTATGTTGACATCATTTTGACTGAACAGAGAGCTGGTAAGAGAAATAAGAGTTAAGATACAATGTTAAGTTAAATCCTGAAAAATTTGAAACCTTATTGAAGGATAAAGAATTTCAGATTTATCACACATGGGCAGCAGCTAAGAAGATTGTTTTACTCTGAGGGAAATATCTAGTATACCCGCTTTAAATTTTGAAAACATATACCCATTTCTATTTATGAACTGACTGTATATTGATGCCATGTAAAGTCTGTTCAATATGATTCCATCTTGTCAAAGCTGAAATTGTTTAAGACTTGTGCTCCATTGTGGATAGGTGTCCTTCCTTCCTTCCTTCCTTCCTTCCTTCCTTCCTTCCTTCCTTCCTTCCTTCCTTCCTTCCTTCCTTCCTTCCTTCCTTCCTTCCTTCCTTCCAGATTTTTATTGAATCCTATATTTGCTTGTTGTTTGCACTTTTGTTAAAACATTTCAACCAATTAAAAGGAATAAAAAGTGAAGGAATGTTGAGACCTATCTACTCACTTTTGCTTTGAAGCTATGCCAGCATCTACTCAGCACTCGTGTTATGTCTGTCAACATGCAAATGAAGGGACCTTTCAGAAAATGGAATGACTTTCTTTTGTTGTGTATATTTTCTATTTCTAGCCAAACCATGCAGGTTGTAGCATCACGGAGAACACACAATGGTAGTACAGTTCCTCTTGTAATGCAGTGAGACATACAAGAATCACTTGGCAGTGATGACTTTGGAGGCTATCAAAAGGTCTTTGTTCGGTGCCAGAGTTAACTTTCTCTTCAAACAAAGTGTAGTAATAGGAATGCAGGACTGGTAAGAGAAAAATGCTGTTGGGACATAAAAGCGAATTTTGGACACATACAGTTTTATGTCTGATGTGAAAATGCTGAAGTGAGCTTTGTGTCTCCAAAGTTTTTATTTTGGTCTGTTAAACTTTCATTTTAATGTCTGCTTAAATCAATGATTTTGATCACCACTGGTATGCCAATGGGCCAAACAATTTGTGGTGGATAAGGGATTGATCCACAGGTTGTATGAAGAAAACCTGAAGCCTGATATACTTCTTGTCCAAGAAAGCAGAAACTAACAACTATTGATAGGTATTGAATAGCTGTATACCAGAATATGCCTTCATCTGTGGTGGACTTGTTTTTTAAATAGCATAATTGTACTCTTCTCCATTGTAAAACATTGGAAGTTCCTAGCTAAACAGTCAAATTATTTGAAGAATTAGGAGCCAGGCCTTTTTAAAAATTTGAAAAATTTCTTTTTTATTTTTATTTAACATATAAGGTTATTGTAATATGTATGTGAAACAAGTTTTGCTGTACAGCACAAGGATTGTAGCAGATGTAACAGATAATCAGAATTGGAAGGGACCTTGTAGGTCATCTAGTCCAACCCAAGCAGAAGACCCTACACCATTTCTGACAGATGGGAGTCCAATCTCTTCTTGAAAGTCTCAAGTAATGGCACTCTCACAGCTTCTGAAGGCAAGCTGTTCCACTGGTTGATTGTTCTCACTGTCAGAAAGTTTCTCCTTATTTCCAGGTTAAATCTCTCCTTGTTCATTTTCCATCCATTATTCCTTGTCGGCCTTTGGGTGTTTTAGAAAATAGTTTGACCCCTTCCTCTCTGTAGCAGCCTCTCAAATATTGGAACACTGCTATCATTAATTTGGTTAGTAAAGAAATGTCTTAAAGTATTAATTGAAAAATCCACACAGTGCTTTAAAAGTAAAGTGGGTTTTGCCCCTGAAAGAAGTAGTATCTGATGCAAATTCACTTAAGCATAAACTCTTTGTGTAAATTCAATTTGTCATCTCCAATTGTGTTAAAACATGTGTATCTTTTAGCATTTGGTATAGTTACATTATAGTGCACATAGAAGTGCTTAGAAGAATCTGCCATTCTGGGCAGATGCTATTTGCTAAGTGATATTAGAGTGGGGGCAACAGCAACTAAAAGAAGAGAAAGTCGGCTCTGAGCTGTTTGTCCAAAAAATAAAAAATCAAATCATCAGGCATGTATAACTAAAGACTACTAAAAAAAATGCACTTTCCCAAACTCACATTTGCTAAATGGGCAGCAATACAACGATTTTGATGCTTGATGAGGACTTGATTAAGTCTACTGAGACCAGGTTCAAGGCCATTGTTCAGTCACGAAAACTCATTGGATGACCTTGGGCTTGTCTTTGACCAATTTAACTCAGAGTTTTGATGTGGGGACACATTGTAGGAACTGAGTTTCTGAAACAAAGGTAAGTTATAAAGATGAACCATAAATTTAATAAATACTTTGTATTTCAGTCAGATCTATGGGACAAATTCTCAACTCTTCTGTAAGGGGAAGATTATCTACCACAAATTATGCATGGAGACAAGCTGAGGAACAAGGGGACTTAAAAATAACTTCAATTTGGGGCCATTTCTTGATGAGAATCAGTGAATGGAAAATGATCTTCTCCTCTCCCATTATCTCTTATTTGTTTTACAAGGCACATTGAATTGTGCCTTATATTAAATTGCTTAAATTGTAATACTCCCCCTAGAGAAGGAAATGATTACTGTTACAAAGAATATCACCGAGGAGAAGTATTCACAGCTTCAACTTGGAGAGGGGAGGAATGCTGAGTTTCATATCTTGGTCTAAAATAAGCAGCCAAACCCCAGGCTTCTAGCCTCTATTACAGATGTCTTACTATGTCCCCTTTAGGGAACTACCTTATTATATAAATGTTCAGAACAAACCTGTAATCCTGGAGCACACGGCACCTGCTCCTATGTTGCAGACAAGAGAAAGTAGTGACAAATTAGTTTAGAGCTTTGTCCCTCCAGAATATGCTGCTCTTTGCAAAATCGCAGGAGCGGTGACATTTTGCAATTCATTGGCCAGGCAATTTTGTGAACTCTTAGCAAAAAACTGAATGTGCAGAACACAGCAAGTTCTTGAGGAAAGAGTCCCGACTTGGTGGGAACAGGACTTTAGCACCAGGGAAAAGATCACTATTCTAAGTAGGGTTAGAATGGATAGGCAATTTTCTCCCCATAAAATAAGTTTATAACTGGTAATGATCTGATAAAGCATAAGGTTAAAGATTTTTCACTGGCAATACAGCACACAACTAGATGTAGATTTATTCTTGCATCTACCTGAAATGCAGCCTTCTTTTCATGCTCAAAGTTGAAAGAGAGATGTGGACTGTAAGCACAGGATCATCTTAATCACTCATCCATTTGTTTTAAGGCCAGAATTTACAATGGTACTTATGTTGTGAACATAATTCTTGCTTGGAGATTGTAATGTTGGTTGTTCTAAAAGGCTAAACATCATCAGTCCTGATTAATATTTGTATGGAAGATTATTTCACAATAGCAGGGCTGTAAATTAATTTAGAAAGTTGGGGGGAAAACCTGTAGAAGATGACAGCAGCCATCCATTTCTATATTGTTGTCAAGAAAACTCCAATTGGAAAATCAACTCAGGACATGAATGTCTTTAATCTGAGAAGGTGTGTCAGGAATGAGCATAGTTCATACAAATCTTTTTAGACTTCTATACCCTTTGCTTTAAGAAGACCACCCTTCAACTGAAATACAATTAAAATGATCTCCTTATTTGAAAAAAAAGTCCTCTATTTAAAGTATTGCCTGCATTTGATTTTATTTGTCATATAAAATGCAATAAGAAGAAACAGCAGGGACCATGAAATTCTTTATCCACTATTAGGGAGCAGACATAGCTGACAAAAGGGTAAGAGCTTTTCCTACTAGGTAATGATATATTGTATTTCAACATAAATTACAGTAATCATTTCTAAATGTACATCTCGACAAATTATTAACACATGCAATTTTCATTCATGTTTATGACATCTCTTATCTTCTGATTTGGCAAAGTCTGTTCTCTATTTTGGCAGAACATAGATAGTCATCAGAAGGACTGACATCATGGGTACATCACATCATGTCCAGACAGAAAAATAGACTAAGAGGATTGATATAATACATGAACCAAAGTTACCTACTGGACACCAATAAAATGTTGCATCTCTTCTTCTAAAATTGCTAAAATATTATAGAATCTTTGATGATAATATCATGAGATTTTAACCACTCAACTATCTCATTGTCTTCTATAAACTAAGGAAGCCATATTGTAAAGCATAATTCTTCCCTATAAGTACATTGGTCACCATACTACAAAAAAGATGTTGAGACTTTGGAAAAAGTGCAGAGAAGAGCAACTAAGATGATCAAAGGCCTGGAGACTAAACCATACAAAGGATGGCTGCAAGTTTGGGGTCTGGCTAGTCTAAAGAAAAGAAGAATTAGGGATGACATGATAGCAGTATTCCAGTATTTGAGGTGCTGCCACAAAGAAGAGGGGGTCAAAATATCCAAAACAGGGCAGGACAAGAAATAATGGTTGGAAACTAATCAAAGAGAGAAGCAACCTGGAATTAATGAAAAACTTCCGAACAGCTTGCCTCCAGAAATTGTGGGTGCTCCATCACTGGAGGTTTTTAAGAAGAGACTGGACAGTCACTTGTCTGAGATGATATAGGTTCTCCTGCTTGAGCAGGGGGCTGGACTAGAAGACCTCCAGGATCCCTTCCAGCTTCTATTCTATTCTATTCTATTCTATTCTATTCTATTCTATTCTATTCTATTCTATTCTATTCTATTCTAGTCTAGTCTAGTCTAGTCTAGTCTAGTCTAGTCTAGTCTAGTCTCCACATAGTGGGTACACAGGGTTTTGTGCAACAGCTTGTCCTCTGTGACTCATCTTCTCATCTTCAATCCTGATGAGAAGAACATAGTTTATAAACTACTGTTTTATAGTTCATGTTTCATTTCATTATTTTTCTACTCTTAGATTCCAATAAGCCATTCACGGTCACTTTGGTAATACCTGTGGGGACACACTATGTGAACATAAGGCTAGTTCATCAAAAACAGTTTTTTTGAAAAGGTAATCTTGTTAAGGAACATTTGGGCATTATTGAAAAAGCATTTTCTGTCAGCACGTACAGGCTTGTAATCTGGTCTTTGTCCTGTCTGCCTGCCAGCCTAAATAGTAATTCTGTTGGCAAATGTTTAATATTGGCAATACTTTGAATGAGATATCAGATGCCAGTTTAAGGAGTTTTGTACAGGAACGCCAGATTGCCAGCAGCTCAAGATATTTTTTCCCCACTGAAAACCAATGCTGGGCCTATGTTAGCAGTAGATTTCTCCTTCCTAAACATATTATGCTTACTCTCAAATTCAGGTATTTTTGAATGTGAAAAAGTTATAAAATAAATTTACCTAGCACGTGATAATTGAAAAATGTTACATTCTTAAAATGGAAGCTTATCTCAAGGTAAACCATGTACAGTACAAAATATGTCTTATACTTTAATATTCCAGTTCCAGTTATGTTTAGAGCTAAGAAAGCATCAAAGGTCAGATCTTGCCCTTAAAAAGGGTAGTGGGAATTCACAAAAGGATATAGGACTGGGATTTCAGAAGGAGTATTTTTTGTGCTAAAAATATGTCACTACTTACTTGATGAGATATCATCAGTTAATTCTGAGAGGGGGTAAGACTGGTTTGGATGTATGTATGGTGTTTAAGATGAAGTTTTGCCTGCTATTTTAATGCTATTTCTTTGGAAAAAAGGTGGGATTTTTTTTTGGCTGAAATTTGATATTGAAATGTATAGATAGACTTTTAAAAGGTAGTTTAGGCTGAAATAAAAGAGGCTGCTTATTAGCCATTGATTTCCTATTCTATACTAACATGGTAGTTAGATTTTAAAAAGGAAAACCACAGGACTGATTGCACTGTAATCCAAAATATTTTTATAATAAATAAACCCCTCTAAAATCAGAGGCATTATTTGAATTGGTGCTTCCGGATAAGACCTGAAGCACAAATTATCCTGAATGTTATATTCTATATCAAGTATTTTAAATGCTACCTTGGAGCATTTCTACCAGAAAAATCCAATTATGGAATGTATGAAAATATGTCAACACTCTTTCAAATGACTTTATAGGCATATTAGCAAATTTGACTTTTACCATGAAAGCTGTGCAGGACACAGGTAAGGAAGATTAGGTGGTTGATCAGAAAAAAAGAGAATAAATAGTTGCCCATATTCCTAATTATCCCACGGAGAAAAAAAATCCAAAATATCCATAGGGAACCCCAAGAATGCCAACTAAAAGAAATGCTACCCTGTTTCCTGTTAACATCATGTCTCTTTGGACTAAGGTGGAAATATTTTTCTTTGATGCAAGAAGCAACCAATTTCATTGATCTGTCATAGCCAGACTATAAAAGTAGAACCAGTGTATGGGAATTCATGAAAAATTAGATACTTGGGTTGTGGGTCAAACAAATGATAGTAAATCATCATAAGGTACCTTAGAAGTGTTTGCTTATGAAGATCCGTTCTGTATTTCTCTTTTGGGGTGGTGCTATCCATTAGAAATATATTGATGTATTTAATAAACCATAAAGAACACTCCATTTGAAAAATGTGCCCATCTAATATTTCTCAGATGGTTATTTCCAGAACGGTCTATAATATGTGCTTACTTTTGGTTCCTTAACAGTGCTGATAAAAATCAGATTTTTCTTTTTGTTTCTGTTTGACATGCCTGCATCTCATTTATAGTGAGGAAACAAAACAGCATGTATACATTGAATATATTTGCTCACACATCTTAGATTCCTCCCCCCACCTCCACTGCCCCAGTGTTACTTTTGGGTGGAAATTGCAGGTAATGGGGTTGAATGATTTGTTATTCTT
Organism: Notechis scutatus; assembly: GCF_049901735.1. Lineage (NCBI taxonomy): Eukaryota > Metazoa > Chordata > Lepidosauria > Squamata > Elapidae > Notechis > Notechis scutatus. The sequence goes on from NC_142013.1 coordinate 88,867,517, forward strand.
CTTTTTACCCCTGCCTCAGCATTACAACAGAAACAAACAGCAGCTTGCTTTGGAAAGTACAGTGACGTTGGCCTTAAACTTTGTTTAACATCAGAAAATAACAAGCATGATTCTGACTTTTTCTTTCATAAAAGTTGTTCTGATGCAGCAGCATTCATTTGCATGGCACTGCTTCTGTTGTTTTGTGGCAGAAACAACATACAGTTTTCTGAAAGTAGAAATTTCTATTGCAAAGCTTTTTATTTATTTTTATTTATCAAATTTAGATATCTTTTATCACACTATCCAAGTGATTCTAGGTGGTTTACAGATACAAAGCATAAAATCATATAAAACAGACATAATTAAAAAGGGAATTAAAGTAATGTGTGAAATAAAATAAGAACATAAAGGTAAGTTAAAAGGGGAGAGAAATGGTAGTTTTCTTTAGCAATTGGAAGGCTTGACTTTTTAGATCAGGGCTGTCAAACTCCTAGCCCATGGGCTGGATGCATCATGCGATGGCCACGCCCACATCCAGTTTAGTGAAGGGGAAAAAAGTCCCAATACATCATGTGATGCTGCCATGATGCTGTGAGTTTGACACCACTGCTTTAGATCTTTCTCCTCCAGGGTAAATTTGGTGTCCTTTAAATTCACCTGTGAAGTATATGTTATTTCTCTTCATGAAAAGTGACAATTGGTCTATTTTATGATGTTGTTATTCTTACTAAATTGGGGGGAAATGATTTAATTGCTCCTTGTTTTGAATATTTGATTTGCAATATTTTAGTTTTATGATGCCAACTCTTGAATCACATTTATGTTGTGAGCTGGCTGTAGAACTGTGATATTTGGCAGCTTGTTTAAATGCCACAAAAACATAGGTCGATATTTGTGGGTAAATATATGTGGATTGCTCCTTATTTCCTAATGCATAACTTTATTAATAAAAGTACTTTCTGTGAAGGAAAGAAAAACAACCTGTGAAAGGGAAGACCCAAATAACAATATTTAAAGTTGTCAGAATGTCTACCAGTCTGCTAGGTTAAGTGGCTACTTCTTAAAGAAAAAAAAATCTTAGCAAGGAAATGACATAAAGTTTAATGAAATAAAGACTGGCTTTATTGTTAGGTTTTTCCCTAACGTTTACCTCAGATAGCATCATCAAAGAAATCTAAGAAGCTGGCATTCAGATTCTATTTGATAAAAGCAGCATCAAAAACATGTATGCTTTTCAGGTAGCTACTTAACTCATGGGGTTCTAGTGTTTCCATTGCCCACACCTGACCCTGGGAAACCTGAGAAGAAATCTGTCTCCATACATGCCAGACCTATCCTTCTGGTTTCCTTGTCACAATTATCATTCCTAAAGTGATTTGCTACTGAAGAATTCAGCCTTGCTCTCATTAAATACCAACCCACTGTCTTGACTCTCTTTTTTGTCTGGAAATGCTAATTAAACAGACCCTAGGAGTGTTTTAGATGAGAAAATTGCAATCCCTAATCCTCACTAGATTTAGTACAAATTAAGCCAATATATCACCAGATATATCTTGTATTCTGAGATTCTTAGATATATGCAGGTGTCTTCTTTCAGACCCCATCTAAAAAGAATCAATCTAAGATCTTGGCAGGGAATGTACATCATCTGAAGGTCTGCCATTACTGGTGAACTCATGAACACTCATTAAATACTCAAAGTATGCTTACATAAGTCCATTTTGCATGCCATCGGTAACTGACACCTCCCATGGTTTTTGAACAAGTTAAGACTTTCTTCCTATTACTATACAGTCTGTGACCAATTTTGAAGAGAATCCGCCTCTTTCCTTCTCACTCTTTTGCCGGTACTTGTCTCCCTTCTCTGTTTTTCTTATTCTGTATTCAATTTAGTAGGGAATATATATGGAATACATGGCTGGCAGATAGATGCTAGGCAGAAAGGCTTCAGCTTGGTCCAGTAACTTGGAAAGCAAACATCTGAATGACCACTAGATGACAGCAAAGAGTAAGAATTTCTTCATATTTTTTTTGTTACATGATGATTGTCTAGAATTTTGTAATTCAGGGCTGTTAAATCTTCCATGCCTTGAAATGAATCCAAAGTAGCCATCTGTGGCAACTTCCAAAAGAAGAAGAAGAAAAAATCCTCCATCTGTTTCCTAAGAGAAAAAATATTGTTATGACTGTTTTTTCCCCCTTTATTGCTCTTCCTCCATTCTCTCTTCCATCAGTGCTACAGCTAGATTATTTTAGAACCTAGAATTAATGTTCCACGTTAATTTAAATGCATCATTGGGGTGATGGTACAGTTAGTATGTCATGGGACACTAATGTGAACTCAATTGATCAAATCAGCTACACCTAACATATCTAGGCTTAACTTCAAACCGTCTTTCTAATTTTCAACCTAACTCTTCTTCCACAGATTATGGAGAATATTTACCAGAAGATTAATGGTCTCTCCCAAAGTCTCTAATCAAGGTAATATTCTAGAAAGACTTCAAGAAAATTGGTGTCCCTAGAAATTTCATCTCCAAGATAGTTTTGGTTTCATGACTTTTATGGAGACAGATTGGGAAGACAAAGACAAAATATATTGCCCAGCAACTGTCTCAGTTTTACTGATCCCAGCTACACTGAGATTGTTCTCATGTAAAGATGAATTAATTGACTTGGGGAGGCACTGTGGTGTTTGTGTTGTGGGAATAGGATCAAAATGACTATATTCAATTTCACATTCTAAACTCACTTGCCTTCATAATTAAATATGATTATGTCTTTATAATGAAGGGAACAACTCAGTGTTTCCTTTTGCTTCCCAGATGCTGAACATTTATACCACATCAATACTATTGTGGTTTTTAAAATGGGATTATATTAAAGCAAATATAATGTTCAGGTGGCTACTGTTTGACTGCATTTACATATATTGAAATATCAGCATAATCTACTTGTACTCCATGACTTTTGGGAAAAGACTACCAAAGCATATGTTTTGATAAATGAGTGCATAGTAATATTACACATTGATAATGTAATACATGAAGTAATTTATATTTCAGGACAATTTTTGTGAGGTTATGAATGACTTCCAGTTCAGTCTACCTATTTGACCAAATAACAGTCATTCATGGCTTCATTGTTAGCAGTGATGTTGTGTGGAAGTCAGAAAGAACTGATGGTTTCTATCTGAAAACACCATGATGATGTGAGTTTGACATTCTTCCATTGGGATTCTTCCAGTTCGCACCTATTCGCTAGAACCGGTTGTTAACATTCTAAGCAGTTCGGAAAACCGGTTGTTAGAATAAATTACTGGCCTAATCCTGTAAGGAAGGTAGGAAGGAAACATTCTGGTGTTGCTTACAGAAACTGCCTCTCCGTTAACCCTTATTACATTCTTGGCAGGACTAGACTTCCTGGAACATCTCTGGAGTTTTTTTTCCCTCCTTTGCTGGTACTTTGCTTGTGTGGAGTGACCATTCAAAGTTACAATGGCACTGAAAAAAGTGACTTATGACCATTTTTCACACTTACGACTGTTGGAGCATCCCTACAGTCATGAGAGGCCAGGCGAGGAGATGGTGCCTCGATGTGAGTGATATTGAGTTGGCCACGCCCAGCCAATAACATGACCACCAAGCCACGACCACCCAATCACATGACCACCAAGCCACGTCCACCAAGTAAGCCACGCCCACAGAACCGGTTGTTAAAATAATTGAATCCCACCCCTGTTTGACACCCCTGTATTAGTTGCTCTGGCAACATTTGGTAATGGAATGTGTTTTCTGGTAATTACCTCCTATTGACCAGAAGCTGAAATGGTGATTTATAGGCTAAATTCTTGCTATTGTATTCTTATGGCCATAGTATGAGCCATCAGTGTCCTGCAGCTGCCAAAATAGCCCAACACAGTTCTAGGCTACTTAAACAAAGGGATATAATTAAGATCATATGAAATGTTAGTCCACATTATAAGACCTTGGTAAGACCACACTTGGAATACTACATCCAGTTTTGGTCACCATAATATAACAATGATGTTGAGACTCTGGAAAGAATTGGGATTGGGGGCTAAAACACTATGAATGGTTGCAGGAATTGGATATGTCTAGCCTAGTGAAAAGAAGGAATAGGAATGACATGATAACAATATTTGAAGGGCTGCCACAAAGAAAAGAAGGTCAACCTATTTTTCCAAAGCACCAGAAAGTAAGACAAGAAGCAATGGATGGAAACTAACCAAGGAGAGAAACAACCTAGAATTAAGGAGAAATTTCTTGACAGTAAGAACAATAAACCAGTGGAATGGCTTGCCTTCAGAAGTTGTGGGTGGTTCAGAAGTTCTTTGGACAAAAACACAACTTTTTCAACAGCCACTTCAATGTCTGGCTTTTACAGAACTAGTTCTAAATTATAGTCCTTTTCTGCAATTGCCTCCGTGGGCATACTTCCAAAAGGCCTACTGCTTACATGTTCAGCATAACTTGGGACATGTCTATTCATGCAAGATGTAACAGAAACATCAGTAAGCAGAGATTTCTGATCTCTGCTTCATCTTTCATGACTACTACTCTTCTACATTCTACCACTCTAGTAAGAAACCAAGTTACATCAGCTATTAGTTACACAATCGGTGAGTTCTCTCCTCCTCCCCATGCTCCAAAAAAAAAAGATCACACGAATCAGTTGCCTTTGTGTGATGCTCACAAAGCTGAACTTGATGCTCCCTTATAAATTAGAATGGCTAAAGTTCTTGTCACAGCACTGTAACAGTTAAATTTTTCTTTACCTTTTGAGGTTTATCTATTGTCCAACTGTGGCCAAGGGTAAATTGATACATCTTCTGTAGTTAAACCCTGCTGTCTCTACACAGTTTCAAAGAATGATTGATTACAATGTGTTCTTCGTGCCCTTTACCATCAGGAAAAGACACCAAGCAAGGATATAGACCAGACAGTCATCTCTTTCTCTTGTCTTTTATGCAGGAGACACATGATTACCTGCTCTGTCATCCTGACTTTACTGACATTAAGCTGATTTGCAGGTTGCTGAAGGCTACTCTCTAACTTTCATTCTCAAAATACCAAAGAGTTCACTAAAAGGGGAGATACAGTCCTATTGACTCTAGCCATGAGACCATCTGGAAATGGCTTTGGTATCCATCAGCAAATCAAACTTTTACACAATAATGTTGCCTACTTCACTGGGATAATTTTGACCACTGAAGAAAGCCTGACCATCTGCTAAGTCACAGATGGAAAAATTATAGCTCTTGCTGAATACTTCCAAGAAACCCTCAGGACTCAGGCATGCCAGCTGAGATTGCAGGAGATTGTGGTTTAACAATAGCTAGAACAGAAGTTATCATTTTTTTTCAGGCTATAAGATTTATGCTACCTTAAAATAAATCCAGCAACACCTGGAATCCCTGATCAAGAACCAAAGTTTTAGTGATAGAAAAATTGGTTGTGTACAAGTGAATTTTGGTGTGATTTGGGCCAAATAAAATGCCCAGTATCAGAAAAGTCAAGATCCATGGTGACCTGCCTGTATGTAATTTTTAAAGAAGTAATTCTTAAGATGTCTCTGCACAACTAAGGAATATTCAAAAAAAGGCGATGTATATCTCAATATTGACTTCATGTTATTCCACCATTTCTGATTATCTGACTTGTAGATGGTCGTTAGAAATAATTGTATTCTCCCTTATTTAAAACAAGTACATTGCATGCTTCTCATCTTCAAACAAGCCGCTAAAACATGGCTCTTTCTGAAGCTTTGGTTGAGGTGTAGCACTCTTTTTGTTGGGGGGTGTGTGGAATAATGGGGGTGGAATTTTGTTTGATTTTGTTATAAGTCTGTTCCTTTAAACTACTGTGGTTTATTTATTTGTATATCACATTTATACCATGCCATAACTACTTTCGATGGCTCATAACATAAAAGCACCAGTAACAATTTTAAAATAAAACCCAACAGCCAGAAATATATAAATCGATTGTGCAAGGCATCTGGCAGCAGCCCTCAAAAATCCTCTGGAAAAGCTTGGTTCTAAAAACCTCTGGAAGATGACTAGAGTTGGAGCTAAAAAAGATTTCTCATGAGAAGTCATTCTAGAGGGTCAGAATGATGTATGCCTCTGATCTCCCCAAAAAGGAGGACAGTCACCTATTTCTCTTGGCATGGTTGAAATGGCTGGATCTATTCCAATGCAGTCCTGGGATTACACAAATATACTGTAACTATGTACATGTATATACAGTTTTTAATCTTGTGAAGCCACTTCTGAAGCCAGAATAATTTTGGAATTCAGTGGCTTAGACTAAGAAATAGCACAGGGTCTTCTATGCTCATGCTTAGTTAGCCATTGCAACATCCGTGAGCCTTTATTTTATATACGTACATGTTATCAAAAGAGAGTATGAAACAATTCGGGAGTTGGGGGACGAAGGTACATAATAAGTATATCCTTGTATAAGATGCCTAAAGCTAGGAGATATATCAGTTCTCTCTTCCTCCTTGATTTAATATAGTCTTTTGAATAAGGAGGCTTGATGATTACTGATCAAATGCAAAGATCACTTCCAGACATGGAAGGAGTTGTAAGATAGTGCTTATCTATAACAAATTGCCTTTGGCTCAGAGTTTTGACTCATCAGGAAGCTAACACAATTTCTGTCTTGAAGGCAGTGATGCTGAACTCACCTATGTCTGAAAATGAGCCAGTATCACATGAGTATTGTTGGTGAGAGTGGAAAGCTATTTATTGGGAGTGCTGACGTGGGGATTGTTCCAGACATTGGAATGCCTGAAATAAGTTTATGTCAACATAAACTTGTTTGTCATAGTTTGCTCCAGAGTTTGCTGTATGTAGTTTGCATTGAATTTGCCATGTATATTTAAAAGAGCTGAAATATGCATTAAAATATGAAGTTCCTAGTTGTCTATATTATTGCATATATTACTTTAGCTTTAAGTATACCTTGCTGCTATACTGTAATTCTGTCAAGATGACTTACATACATTTCTAAGATTTTTATTTCTATAGGAAGAAGCTCCTGTTTTTTCATATCACTTTCTGATCTCTTCCCCCTCCCCAGAAGGTTAAAAATAGATGGCCATCTTTACTTTACAGGTAGTCCTTCACTGACAACCTCAATTGAGCCCAAAATTTCTATTGCTAAGCAAGACATTTGCTAAGTAGATTTTTCTCCATTTTCTGACCTTTCTTGTCATAATTTTTAAGTGAATCACTGCAGTTGCTAAATGAGCAGCATAGTTATTAAGTGGAACTGGCTTCCTCATTGACTTTGCTTGCCAGAAGGTCACCGAAGGTGATCACATGACTCCAGGACACTGCAAGCACCATAAATACAGTTGCCAAGCATCTGACTTTTGATTACATGACCATGCAAGTCAAGGACTATACTTACAGGCCACTTCCCTTCAGCCAACTCGACAGATATCCTTGGCCTTCCCTAAGAATTTTCATGAACCCTAAACCAAAGGGGAAATGGTTGCATAATTAATAACAAAGGGCTTATTTGTGTCTTTCCTTGTAACCGAAAGATGTATCAATTTTTTTTTGGGGGGGGGGATATTCGAAGCCATTTCATTTTCAATGAAATATACCAGAATTTTATTAAAAAGAATCCAGAAGACTTAATTCTAGTTAACCACAAATCATCTTTATTAAGGAAGCAGCCAGAATGCTACTTCTAGACAGTACCATTAATACAGTAGTATCACACTACTAAAAATAAATCTCATTCTCTTGGGTATAAATAATTTACCCACATAAGTAACATTAAGTAATACCTAATTCGATGTGAAGAATATTGGTGGTGACACATTAAACACAATGCTATTTGTGCGGTTCCCTCTCCCCCTCAATCTTAGTTTCTCAAATACAGTCTTGCTCAGGATTTAAAACTATTTCTACTTCTTCTTCAAGAAAAATCCCTCAGTCGTCATTCTTCTCCTTAGTGCTTCAACTCTCCCTTCAGATGTTGTACCATTTCAGGATTTGAATGCTGTTCTGAGCCCTTTGCTGTCTTGAACTACTAGTAAATCTGTCCTAAGGGGATTGATGTTGATGGGATATGGATGCTTAAAAGACACCATTAGCTAAAAGTGGAAAATAATAACCTAATAATGCCTATATATAAATTAAGGCAACTATCACTGTGGGGAGATGCAGCTTTGCCCTCTTAAAAGCTGTTTGCAGAGACAAAACCCTGATCCCAGAGGTGATGATGGAAAGTAATATCTGTAATGCTTGTCAGACAAAGTGCTTTGGGGTCTTTTTTACCACAAGGGAACCTGTTAATGTTTTCCTTTTGCAGAGGGTGAGGGGCATTTTTTTTAATGTCATTTTTTTCCTAAAATGCCTGGTAAAATTCACTACTGCTCTAAGAGTATTTGTAATCTGTTACAGCACTCAGCTTAGGGCTGATAAATGGGAAAAGTCAATCTAAAGAGCAACACAAGTGATTGTTGGTGTAAACATGAATGATGCCGGGTGAATTTGGGATGTGAAATACAATATGCTTCTATTCTGGTTTGTTTTCTGAAATAGGATGAGGTGGGAAGAGGACAGAATACAGAAGGTTGCAAATATTTCATGTATATTTATTTATAAAACCCATTTACATGGTTACAAAAAGGGACTCTGCCAATAATCTCTGAATTGGTAAAAATCAAAATTTGGCAACTTTAAGATGCATGAATTGTAACTCCCAGAATTCCTCAGTCACCTTGGTTCAGAATTGCCCAGTCTCATTTGTGCTGGCTGGGAGATTCTGGGAGCTGAAGTCCACATATTTTAAGGTTACCAAGTTTAAAAATTACTAAGGTTAAATTCTGCAATGATTAAATCATTGTCTAGAAGCATCCTACTTGTTAAAACAAGACACATCATGTTTACATTTTCTACTTGAAGTTTAAGATAGCTTGCTTCAGCCTTTTAGATATCCTTCAGAGTCACGGATGGGAATTATGCCATATGTGCTTCCTGCCATCTTTTCCCCAATCCTGCACATTTGTTAATGAGCAAAAACTTCACTTCAACTCTACCTGGCAGTAATTTATTGGTCATTCAATCTGTTTTACAACCCTAATTTGTGTTTTGATGATTAATCCTTGGATCTTTTCCAGGGTTCTAGGAGTTTTAAAAAGCATCTTTATTTTTTTTTATTCCCTAGCTTGTTTCAGTTCAGTTCATTATGTCTTATGAAGATCTTTTACCAAATAGCTTTTAAAAGATAGCATAACCAGATTATCTATTTTTTATGTTAAAAAAAAACACACAACAATTATTTTACCTTAAAATGTTTGGCAAAAATATATGTATGTTAAACAATAAAGCTTCATCAGCTGACTTGGAAGGAAACTTTTGATTTTGAACTTTTATTACAGGTGACAAGACTTTTATCAAAATAATATAATTCTAATTTTTGCTTAGTTTTCTGAGATCAGGTTAACAGCTATCATAAAAGTATCCATTTTACTACGATTAAGCAAATTGATATTTCAAGTATATCACTAGTGGAAACAGGGTTGTGGTTGTGTTCATATTGCTTAGATTAATTTTACTGACCAAATTTTTTTTTCAAAAGCTTTGCTTCTTGAAAAACTTTTGGTGATTATAATAGATGCCTTCAAGCTAAACAGAATAATAATTTCAGAATGACTGTATCATGTAGGAATCTTGAAATATATGAAATTAACTTTTAATGACTATAATGTATTTAATTGCATAATGTTTCTGACATGCGGCATGAGTTCAACTGGGGCTAAAAGGGTTTTGTTGCTGATTTTCATTTGTAGTCAGTGTCCAGTGTGTCTCCATGCATTGTCCAGCAATGTTCAGTCAACATTGATAAATTCCAGTTGTCCTGATACTATTTTTCCATTGTGACAATGTCCTGGTGAAAGCTTTCACCATGTTCATCACTGGTTGCACCTAGATTTTTGCTTAAAAGTCCAAGTGTGAATGCAGAAAATGAATCTTCAGTGAGATATTGCATTTTATGGTCTTGTATGCTGTAAGAAGTTTGTCAACCAGCTGAATGTAGTTTGGTGTTCTGTAGTTGTCAAGAAAATCCTCAATTCTTCTGCATTGAAGGCTTTCTGTGTGATCTTATCTGGCCCCACTAACAGATCTTTGAACTGCTTGTCATTGATGACATATGTGATCTGTGGACCAACAAAAATGCCTTCCTGAATCTTGGCTTCAGTTATTCTTGGAAATATCTTTCTCAAAAAATGAAAACTTTTACCTTCCTTGTTTGTCACTTTCACACATTTTTCATCAGTCTGAGCTTTAGGTGAAACACAAGCAAAAATATCTTTGTCAGGTCAATAGTGGTTCATGTGTCGTGTTTTTCTGTCCAGAAACCAAATTCTTTCAGAGTTGCCATTCTTTTTAATATAATGCAACTCTCTTGCACAACTGTCCAATTCACACATGTAACAGTAATTGGTATATCCGAGCTGTGTTCCAAGCAGCAGAGTTACTACTTTTAGATCTCCACAGATATTCTAGTTGTACTTGGTGTACAGGGTGTGCTTCAACAGCAGCTCCATGTTTTTGTATGTTTCTTTCATGTGTGCTTCAACAGCCAACAGTTACTGAAGGGTGTATATTTCTATTGTGTAAAAACAGAGGATTTCTAGAAAATGGTACATAATAGGTTAAATTTCAAGTCATTTTCATGATTAATAACTAAAACTCTATATGAAAACTCCAAAGTATTCAGGAAGCAAAATCTATATTGTCTGGTGATTTTTAGCACTAGCAGCTGCAGAAAAGCAAATGATAAAATGCACACAAAAATATTACAACACAAACTATACGGTTCACATATATGCATCAGAATTTGGGATGTGTTTTCCAACTTTAGGAATTTAGGAATTAGATAGGCATTTTTGTTGTAACATCACAATGTACATTGATCATTTTTGTATCGCTATGGCTTGAACCAGATGCCAGTGGCTTTTGTGTGATGTGTGCATTTGCAGGGTGGGAGTTGGTTATATAGCACTAACTTTGCCAAAGATTTCAGAATCAATCCTTGCTTTTTTGACAGGCTATAAAAGGTCTCTGCTAGAAAGAACCATTTTATGTAAATCAAATAATACTTAGAGGTCATAATCACATACGGATTTTTCAGAGGCAGATTAGTCTTCCAATTTCAGAATGTCATTCTTACTAAATTGCAATCACGAAGACCATATATCAATTTCTTGAACAGGTAGATCATAATGTTGAACTAGCTCAACTATTCTGCAACATATATGTTTATATAGCAGAACATCAATCATATTTAATAAAATATATCATCCTAATTCAGCACTGGTCACTATACCCTGTGCTATTTTATGTGTCATGAATGACCCTTTGGGGCCCAGTGCTATCAGACTCAGGATCAGGAGAGGCTGTACTGGAACAAGGTTTTCAAATGTAATCCTGAATTGGATTCAATTGGGGGATCAATTAATTAATTTGAATCCTGATTAGTTGGACCTCCTATGAGTGGATAACTGAATATATAGATTGCCTTGGCCTGCATGTCTTGGTCTGCCTATATAGGTTATTTGTCAGGAAAGAAAAGGTAGCTCTAATGTGCTAATAGAAACATCAGTGTCAAAAGCAGCTCAAATAGCTGCAGTGATAGGGAACATTGTTTTTACTGTACTATCATTATTTACAGCTGTTTCTGAACAAGAATTACTTAGCCGTAGTCACCCCTGCATTGATAACCTTGTTACTTTGTTTTATGTGGGTCCCTTATTTATAGCCCAGAATCTGTAGCCACTGACAAATGAAGTGGTCGTACTGTAAGATGACATGTTTAACTCTGACATATAACTTCATAATTGAGAGTGTTGGCCCTTTACTGCTGTACCACATTTATCTTTTGACATTAACTTATAAGGCTTAAGCAGTTGATCTATATATGATTCTTCCATGTAGATCTATTGGGATTCTCCACATATGGCACAATTAACTTCCATCAGTCAGAAAACAGAACATTTCTGCCATGTTGCCACTCCATGGAACATCCTATTCTTAAATCATATGGCAATTTTAATTTAGGCAAATACACCATTTCAAAAGCAGGAAGAAATATCTGATCATGACTAGTAAATATATTGGGGGGAAAAAAACACTCCATCATTCCATAAAACAAAGCTGAGGTTCTCAAGGATATTAAACTTCAATCAGGAGGGAAAATCCTGAGGGCTACAATTCCCAAAAGTTCCATCAGCATGTATATGGAAAGGAAGTTGAGGAGTGAAATTCAGAAAAATCTGCTGAGTCACAATGCACCAAACTTAATCTCCATTTCATCTATGAGAAAACCATTCTACTTAATGCAGGGGCATCAAACTCACACGTCATGTCAGCATCACATGACACCCCTGCATTAAGTAGAATGGTTTTTCCCTTTTGCTAAACCAGGTATGGGCATGGCCAGTGCATGACACATCTGGCCCACAGGCTGGGAGTTTGACAGCGCTAACTTAATGGATCAGAAACATGTTTTAAGAGGGTACTTTAAGATGGGCTCCAGCATGAGTCCGAAAGCTCGGAAGACAAAACATCTGGTCCCAGTGAGGGACTCAAATTGAATCCTGTGCAACATTATCCTGGGACACATATATTCACCATTTGTGGGAGTCCTTTATTCTTCTATAATATGCCATGTCAAATCTCCTGTAGGTACCTGGACTTAGAATTACATCTGGAGATGGTAACTGTTATAATGTGTGGCAGCCAATGACAGATAATTAACTGTAATCTGACTGATACTTCTCTGATTTAAACTAAAGACTGGGCAGATGGTAGGGCTTGATGACTGTACTCCTAATTGCTATTTTTGGTTCATGTGAAGAAAATGACACTGATGGTTTTACTAGCTTACTCAGTGATTGATATGAGATTTCAAATATTTGATCTATGTGTTCAGCTTTTCTGAAACTCAGATTCCTCTAGCCATTAGGTTTGCCCTAAATAATGGAGACTTCAATACTAGTCAAAGTTTTTTTTTCTTAGCTTCTATGCCAGCCGATCTTTGAGACAGCTTTATGATTGTTGCTAGTGATTATTTTGGTTTCTGGCCAAGCATAAGAGAAATATCTGGAAGCTTCAGCTAGTCTAAAATGCAGCGATGTAGCTAATGGTATGGTCTTCTAGAATAACACATATTATGCTTCAGCTCTATGAGCTGCATTGGTTGTCTGTCTGCTTCTGGGTCTAATTCAAGAACTGATTTGATCTTTAAAACCCTTCATGGCATGGAGCCAGCCTAATTACATCTACTCCTCCCATCAGATATGGCAAAAGAGGCTTGCTATGGGCTCCATCTCTCAAGGAACTACATTTGGCAAGATCAAATAGGTGGGCCTTCTCTGTCATAGTGCTTGTCTTATGGAATGTTCCCCCTCCAAAGTGAGATAAACTCATTCCCTTCACATTTTCCAGAAGTCCTTCAAGATCTGGCATTGTCCATCACAAGGGACTGGAAATACCTTGAGGTGGCTCTGTTGCTGATTAAATCTTATGCTTGCTTTAAAAAAAAAAAGAATATTATGTCTGTATACTATTTTGTACCTTTTTTGTTGTACACCACCCAGAGTCATTTCTTGTAAAATGGATAGCCATAAAATTTGTTTAGATAAATAAATAATCTCCCTTGTGATGTCATAAAAATGTCATAGCAGCCTGACTTGAATATCTTCCCAGCAATTCCTTTCCAAGAGAAGACTGTGCTCCTAAATGGCATTGAAATAAAACAGAATAGCTTTGTCAGTGTCTTCCAGATCTTTTAGCTGTGTCCCATTATTAATGATTGCCTTCTGCTACCTTTGCTGTAGGAATTTCTTCTGTTACTTTATCTCTTTATAGTCGAAGGAGCATCCTGCAACTGGTGCACAGAGAGAAGCTGCTTGGGAACAATCTTATCCAACACTCTTCTCATCTCTCCATGCAAGAATTCAAGAAGGACCTTGGCTAAGATATGTATCCTAATACAAGGAAGAACTGAAGGCGCCCACTGGAAACCAAATGGCCATTCTTACTTAATCTCTTGTCCCTGTAGAAATCAGTGATAACAACAAATGGTCAGTATAGAATAACACAACCTGTAAATGATAAAGGATGCTGTTCTTCCCATTTAGATTTGAAAACACCACCTTTCGGATGAAAAATAAATCCAATATGTACCCACCTCAATGCATTTGCCCAAAATCAATTGGAATATGTATTTGTCATGCAGGCCATGAACTTCTGAGCCAATGCAATGTCCGTGCCTCTACCACACAGGGGCATGGATATTAATAAATCCATTACAACTAACTGAGAAAGTTGAACAACAAATCCCCTGCCTTTCCTCATTTTTCTCTCCCCCTTCCCCTCCCCTCTCACTGCTCTTTTATTTACTTTTGTATTTTGCATTTTATAATACTTTATAATCTAATTAAAAATGTTGAGAAAGTTGAACAACAAATTCCTGAACTCAGATAGGGACATGGCTGGGCAAGAGAATGGTTGGAGTACCAATAATGTCCCTTGTTTACCTCTACATCTCAACTTGTAGCAGAAATATGCCCAATCAGATATATACCTGCTAATCATCAATATTCCATGCATGATCATCTCTACAATATTGCAGTGGACCAAAGATACAAGATCTGAGTAGCAAAAATCCAGATGACCACTAGATAGAAGCAAAGGGTTAACATTTTTTTTACATGATTGGTCATACAGTAGAGCTATTTGCAGGTTAGAATACAAGACCATGGCTGTCATGGGGGAAAGGGTTCTGAATCTCCAGATAGAGAAGGTATTGAGACATTAGTCCTCATAATTGGCAGAAGCATGAAGCCTGCAGATTAACTGAAATTTATCTGTTATTTATAATATACTTACTGGCCCTGGCAGGAAATTGCAACTCTGCTTCAGAGGATCACATGAATTAGCTTCAGTTAACAGATTCAGTTAGTGGGAAGAAATATTCTCCCCCTTAACATAACACAACAATAACAATTTTCAGAAGCAGGTCAAGAGGACACCAGAAAAAAATATTACAATAAAATAGTATGTCCATATAAATCTGTCAATTGAAGGATACAGCTGGATATGCTGTGTTGGTTTCTTATCTGCTCCATGAAAAATGTGTAATTCCCCATGAGTGGAACTGAAGCCAATTCCTGCAAAACTGGCAGGGATCGGCTGGGTTAGTGTGCAGGCAGGATTTCAGCATGCTGTAGGCATGACACCAAGTTTCCAAGCAAAGGACTGCCTACAACTTCTACAGTACTCTCCCTTTTCCTTTCTTCACTCATATTCTTCTCTAGACTATTTGCGTTTGACTTTCCTGCAGAGGTGGTATTCAGCAGGTTCTGACTAGTTCTGCAAAACTGGTAGCAAAAATTTTGAGTAGTTCGGAGAACCAGCAAATGCCACCTCTGACTGGAGATTTTACAGCATCCTTCCCCTGCTATGCCCACCAAGCCATGCCCACAGAAACGGTAGTAAAAAAAATAAAAATTGAACCCCACCACTGCTTTCCAGTCTCAATCATTTAGATGTGCTTATTAATCTCATCCTGAGGTTGCTTGAATGAGTTGTGTAGAAGTGTGGCATGGTAATTTTAATTCTGGTGACTAAGGATAAGGGTATTTCCTGGAGATTAAATGATCAGCTGGGAGAGGTTGATGGCTCTTGATTGTTCCTCAGGCCATACGCCTAACCTGTCATTAGACCCCAGGAGATTTCTGAATCTAAAATTAACCCACATGCACAATTAATATATAAGTGGTGTGATGAAACCTACGAGAGCAAAAGCATAGAGGTTACTTACCAATGGCAAAGGTTTGGTGTTACTTTCATGTCATATAAGTGAGACATCATTTATCTTATCCATGAACACAGGGACTTATTCCCCCACCCCCCGAAAATCGTTTTATTATATTTTCTCAGATAACAAAGAGAATGAATGCCTACATTTATTCTGGCTGAGAGAAGCAAGAGAGGCACTCAAAAGAGTGCATATAGATTTCATTTGTTTATTATTGTTATATTTATATGATTTATGTTGAGATGCCACCTTGGAAAAAATAAAAATAAATATTGTAAACAATATGGGATCTGAAAGTTCATGACATGGTGTGTTTTTAAAGCTAAGCAGGCTGGAGGGAGCTAGTAGATGAATAAGATACTGCTTGGGAAACCCAAAAATATTACTAAGAATTCCATGCTGGAAGAAGTTAAGCACAATAAATTCAATAGTGTTTTTTTTTTTATTGATTTAGCCTGTTTAACCTTAAGAGGAAAACTTAATCTTTTAGAACAGGTGTGTCAAACTCACATCGTCACAGCGATGTCATGTGATGTATTGGGACATTTTTCTCCTTCGCTAAACCAGGCATGGGCGTGGCCAGCACGTGACACATCTGGCCCATGGGCCAGGAGTTTGACAGCCTTGTTTTAGAAGATTGACTTCCATTGGCTGATACTACTTCACTTCCTACTTACATTATGATCTCTGAAAATGGTGATCTTTTGTGTCTCTTTGATTTTTTGTATAGTTGTCCATTAAACTGAAAGTATATGGTCATACAAAAGTTGATAAACTCCATGACTCGGGGTATTTCTTGGTGTATTTGGTTAAGTCGAGTGCACTGTCATAGATTCTTTTGATAGTTCTCATTCTACGGATGTAAAGAGTGCTGTGACATCAATTGAGACCATGATTTCATCTTCATCTATGGTTAGGGAAGTTGATGGAAATTCCAGATTCTCATTGACCAGATTGATATAGGCTCTAAGGTGCTGTCCTAAAGGCTTAAAGTCAGTTTTTGTCTACATCACAGGTGTAAAACTCACCACATCACGTTGCCATCACATGATGTGTCGCAACATTTTTCCCATTCGTGGAGCTGCAGTGGGTGTGGCCTGCAAGTGACGCATCCAGCCTGCGGGCCACCCATTTGACACTCCTGCTCTACATACTATAAATGATAATAGTTTCCAGGCTGAAACATTAAACTCAGGATAGATAACTGTTATGACTCTATTTAAAGAGTTTATCGTGAACGTATGAATATAGCAAAAAGACTTAAAAAAAGTATTGCTGCTACTAAATAAGTGGGATTCAATTATTTTTACTACTGGTTTGGTGGGTGTGGCAGGGGAAAATACTGCAAAATCCCATTCTCTCCCAACTCCACTAACCAGCTCTCTAGCTCCGTTCACCTGTGCAGGGCAATAAAAGAAGACCTAGCCAATCAGCTGGGACTCGGGAGGCAAAGAATAGATGGGGGCGGGGCCAGTCAGAGGTGGTATTTGCTGGTTCTCTGAACTACTCAAAATTTCCGCTACCAGTTCTCCAGAACTGGTCAGAACCTATGAATACCACCACTGTACTAAACATACAGGATGTTTCCCTTCCCTTTGTAACATTTAGTGTGACTTTCATAGTGACGTGATTTATCATGCTGTGGCATGTAGAGACAATATGAGTAAATGCTTGCAGTCTCAGTGTGGTGCTCTTGATTTGGTTAATTTTGAAGAAAAGGAATTTTACCATTTTTTTAATATACAGTATATAAAACCCATGCTGCTTTTTCACACATGTGCAACCTTTCCCCCTAAAGTACCATCTAGATTCTGCAACAAGAATTTATAATCCTGATATAACTTCAGGATATGAAGTTGGGAAACATCCACTTACTCTCTCAGGCTCATATTTGTTCATCTGTCTTCCTGTCTACTGGTTTATCATTCCATTTGTCAGACTGCTTTCACTCTTTAGAACTTTCTGCCAAAATCATATTTATTTATTTGATTGATTGATTGATTGATTTATATCCTGTCTTAACTTTGCAGAGCCTCCTACTTTACTCCACAAAAAAGCCCTATGAGGTAGATTGAGCTGAGAGAGAATGACTAGTCAAAGTCACCCAGCCAGCTTCCATGCTTAACTGAGGTCTAAAATCCAGAGTCTTCTGGTTTCTAATCTATCACTTTAGCTACTACACAAACCATCTCTCACTCATAATCACATCTCGTTTGGCTCAGTTAGCTGTGCAAAACTAAGCCTCCTATTTCAATGTATAAAGAATGCTTCTTTAAGATAAAAAGAGATGGACTTGACATGAATGTCATTTTTGTTTTCCTTCCTAGATTTCTTGATTAGAAAAACAGTTCCGTCATGATGGACTAATGGACTAATGCTTCTTGATCCAGGGGTATAAGAAACAGAATCCAATATAGGCATTGAAAGATGTTGCCTAGATGTATGGTGTATTGTAAATTTTAGGAATGTCAACAGAAGGTGATACCTTGTTTTCAGCCTTATACAGTAGACCAGACTTAGAAGCAAGATGAGGTATGTGCTGAGTTGTTTTATTTTTTATTTTTAAGAGGAACAAAATAGGCCATTTTCTAAACCCTTTACTTTGGCTGACGTATTTTGGATTGAGAAACTAACTGAACTTGGTTAAAGCTGGACAAAAGACCTTGATGAAATAGTAGGGTTATGTGCTAGTCCAGAAAGTTGAAAAGTATCCCACAAGAAGGCAATGAAAAACAAGTTAAATATCATTGCCAAGAAAATTACATGGTTATTTCCATAAAGTTGATAGGATTTGAGTTTTACTTTAGTGCAAGGACATGTCTTAAACAAATAGTTTGTAATTACCATTTTGATGATAAAAGAAAATCTGTAGTTACCATTTTCAAATATATGATTATTATTTATCAGGACAAGGAACAAAGCATTTCATGCAATTCAATATATATTAGGACTTCAATATATATTATTCAATATATATAATTAGGACTGCAGAAAAAACAATTACTACCAACCTGCCTTCAATCGAGGACCTGTATACTGCACGAGTCAAAAAGAGGGCTGTGAAAATATTTACAGACCTCTCACATCCTGGACATAAATTGTTTCAACTCCTGCCCTCAAAATGATGCTATAGAGCACTGCACACCAGAACAACTAGGCACAAGAACAGTTTTTTCCCAAACGCCATCACTCTGCTAAACAAAATTCCCTCAACACTGTTCAACTATTTACAAAGTCTGCACTACTATTACTATTATTCTTCTCATCACTGCTTATCACCCATCCCCTCCCACTTGTGACTCTATGATTGTAACTTTGTCGTTTGTATCCTTACGATTTATATTGTCTGTTTCCTAGTATGATTTGATTGATTATTGTACCCTATGACTATTATTAAGTGTTGTACCTTATGATTCTTGACTCTTGATGAATGTATCTTTTTTTTATGTACACTGAAAGCATTTGCACCAAGACAAATTCCTTGTGAGTCCAATCACACTTGGCCAATAAATAATTCTATTCTATTCTATTCTATTCTATTCTATTCTATTCTATTCTATTCTATTCTATTCTATTCTATTCTATTTCCAAAACTGGGTTGCAAATTCTTTTCAACCACAAGATGGGAGCAAAGGGTTCAAGTTTTAAGCATCTCTGCTCCCATCTAATGTTTTGCTGAGGGACAGTTTGGACTAGTGGCTCAGGCACTCAGCCAAGAGTGGAAAAACCTGAGTTCTAACCCTAGAGTTCTAACCCTTAGGCACACAAAGCCAGCTGGACAACTTCCTGGGATAAGAGTCCTTGCTATCACCCAAGGAAGAAAACAATGAGAAATAATTTCCAACAATGTTACCAAGAACACTGTATGGATTTGCTCATACATTTTCCAGGAGAAAAAACTAATTTAAAGGCCCTCCCCCTCTCTTCCCCCCAAAAGCTCATTGAATATTTTTGCAGCCCAGATTTAGGCTTTAATAATTATTGAATGTAATTGCTCATAGTTAGGAAAATTCTCTTTGTTTGGAGAAAAATGTAGTGCATTCAATGCAGAGTCTTCAATCTTGGCAAGTTTAAGACTTGTGGACTTCAACTCCCAGAATTCCTCCTCCAGTCATGTTAGCTCAGGAATTCTGGGAGTTGAAGTCCACAAGTCTTAAACTTGCCAAGATTGAAGACCCTTGATTTAATGTCACATATGAAGAACTACTAACTTTCAGTATTAAATGCTATGACTTTGCCCTTAGTGGAACTTATTTCTGAACTGACACGGATAGGGTTGTATTGTAACTCAGGTAGAAATATGTTTAAGTCTAAATCAATTTCAATATATATTTTCATTCATTGTTCAAAAAGAATCAAACAACGAACTCTTCATGATTACAAAATATAATTAGCCCAGCCCAATGACATCAGTTACTACTACTAAACCTGGAAGGGGCATTTGACATTGCTTAACTAAATCCATATGAGCTTTTTGTTCCCAAGTCTTGAAATAAAACTTGCCCTAACACATTGTGAGCCAGGATGACTTCATGAGAAAGTGCCACCCTGGCTTGCAAATTCCAATTATGAAATCAAACCCATAAGATAAACTTCAGAAATCAATATATAGCTTTATTTCTCTTGGTGGGTCATCTGTTGCCTCTGATCATCATTTAACATCTTCAATGCTAGAAATCTATATAACATCTGGAAATAATATTTTCCCATCTTTTTAATGTGCATTTTGTTAAATCATTTTGTGGCTCCAGTTGAACTGAAATGTTACTAAGTGGGAGTTGGGAGAACTTAAGTTAAGGAACATCTTGTTGCTCCTTACTGTTTTTGTTTTACTCTGTGATTGTATCTTTTGGTGTAGTAGTTCTCTTTCTTTTGTTGCATGCCAAGCTGGATTCCAGTTGTAATTTGGCTAGCAAAAGAGACAGGGGAATATTGGGCACCCCAAGGGCTTGGCAAATCTCAGCATGCATTGGCAAAGAGGCCTGTCCCAGCCTTAGAACGTGTACTGATCATCCAGGAGATCAACTGAATCTGATGGGAAGGCCTCCCAGTGTACCACAGTTGACTTCCTAGGAAAGGAATCTGATGACTTCAGATCTGCATGAACACACATCAGGGCCAACTAGCCCTTCAAACTGTCCACCAGATTATCAGCTGTAATTTTAACTCCTTTGATGCCACTGGCTATCTTGAAACATGCAGCTGATTTTTATCTCCTCAGGAATTTGTTTGCTTTCAAGATTATAGGATTTCAGCTTTACACTTACAGACTGAAAGGCAGTTTATCACAGCTTTCTTTAATATTGCTGCTGAACTGTAGAAACAGCTGCTACCACCCTGGGTGAAAAGGGAGATCTGACATGAGATCTGAATTTACAATCAAAACCAGACTGTTGTTGTTGCTGCTGTTCTCACCAGAATTACTGATAACAGAATTTAACTTTGATTGGAATAAGAACAATTCATCCAGTTCCTGTTTTACATGTCTGGGAGATGAGAATCATCCGCTTTGCATCCCAAACAAAGTATAGTGAATATAAGGCAGATTTGAAAGAAGACTGAACCTATCATATAATATCCTTTCATTGATTAGATAAACAAAGAGAAAATGTGGTAGCTCCCTTCCATAAAGGTCAAGGTTTATGTTACTTTTTATAACAATATTTAATAGTTAAAAATAATAGAAGCAGATACATATGAAACTCCAGTACAACTGCATTGCTCTGAAATCTCACCAAAGTCACAAAATGAATTGTATCATAATAAATATGCAGTGTTTTTGTATGAGACTTCTTGCAGAACGTGAGCTAATAGGTTTTTTTTGTATTTAGCATTGTTTGCATGATAATTCATCCTTGCAGTTCTTTTTTAAATAACAATATTTCCTTCCTTCCTTCCTTCCTTCCTTCCTTCCTTCCTTCCTTCCTTCCTTCCTTCCTTCCTTCCTTCCTTCCTTCCTTCCTTCCTTCCTTCCTTCTAAAACTTTTAATTTTATCTCTTTTGGCATAGTCTATGCTTGGAAACATGGCATCTGATTACACTTACATTCTCATTTCAAAGTATTCTCCTCCCTTTTACTCAAGTATGATCACATTTAAGTTGTGTGGGGTAGGAATGCAACCCTGCAAGTTTAAATCCTGAATTATGAGCTTTCTGCTTGGGAGGAAAAGGTATATGGAAATGAGAAGATTGGTACTGGTAAAAGAAAAAAAGAGCAATTAATTAAAATTACATGAGTATGTAACCATGAGTGTAAGATTCTCCCATTAAAATGTTTCTCTTAAACTTGAAAATAATGCTATTCATATCTTAAGAATCTCAAGAATCTTAAGAATTCAAGGTTGGTTGACATTTAAGTAGCTCTTCTTCAATGACCTAAAACAAACTACTCACACAGTGTTGATTTGATTACTCCTTTGGTACAGATGACAGTAATTGTTAATCAGGGGTGCCAACAATTACGCAAGCAAAAATCTTCCACCATTTTTTTAAAAAAAGTGAAATAAAAAAAAAATGAATGCAAGGAATTGGTTTCTGAATGCATAACAAGCACTCAATCCAATTTTTGCTGTGAAATAAATTGTGTTGTGGATTGAAAAAGGTTTTGCATGTTGCTTTGTGGATTTCTTTACAAATCTTTCTTTTGTTCCAAACATTGAGCTTCTAAAATGTCTTGATTTAAATTCCATGTTCAAGGAATGGCACAGCTCATGGAAGTCCATGATGATAGATCAGACTGGATGATAGAAGCCAGTTACATCTTTGCCCAGTGCAATAATTCTTTGTGCTTAGTGGCCCATTCTTTTGAACAGAATGTGATCAAATTCTATTCAAATGTTATATAAATATAACCATTTGTTTTAGAACAAAAGATTTTCTAGATAGGGAGTTGACTCCACCTTCTTCCTCTCCCTACAGAGACACCTTGGTTTCACCTACTATTAGTTGCCCTTTGCTCCACAAACTCCAAAATGTAGCAACTCCCATTCAATACGGGCATTCATGGAAAGTAGATACTTAAGAAACCATGTGTTGCAATATTTCTCATTGCTGCAGAGTGTAGGCTGCTTCATTCAAAAAAGCAAAGAGTTGGGATCAAATCCAAAAAATAATAATCAGATTTTTACGCATGTTTTATAGACTTCTATTTGATTACAGTTAAAAATCTCAGTGAGGAAAGATCTGAGTCAGTTAAAGAGGCTGAGTTTTAGAATTTTGGTTTATTTTTTTTTATTTACTGGAACACACCACACACATACCTACTCCACCAAGAAATTATAGGTTAGAACGCATTTAACCCTAGGCTGATCTACGTTGGAAGATTAATTAATTAGGCTACTACATTCCATAGGAATGCAGAGAACTGTAAGACCAATGAAAGATTATTTAAAAGAGCAATGAAGAATTACTTAAAAGAAGTCTCAACTATTTCAATGATAGCACTACAAATTTAAATCATTGGCTGATTTATATTGGAGTAAGCAGAAAAATAAAAATAAGATTGTTTGTTTTAGCTGGGTGCTAGCTTTCAATGCTTTCTCAGTGGTTCTTTCTACCCAGTGTTGAATGAGCTCACTTCCTATTCAGTCGTGCTGCTATTTTTATGCAAATAATTATGCTAATAAAATGATGGAGAAATAATCTCCATTGTTCCTGAGTATGGCATGCTATAACAGAT
Organism: Notechis scutatus; assembly: GCF_049901735.1. Lineage (NCBI taxonomy): Eukaryota > Metazoa > Chordata > Lepidosauria > Squamata > Elapidae > Notechis > Notechis scutatus. Next base: position 88,891,052 of record NC_142013.1, read on the forward strand.
CGCAATTGGAACTGCACGTCTGTAGCAAGGATTTCTTATTTCATATGTTTAGTTCAGGGCAAAGAAGTCCAAACCAAAGTGCTCAGCAGTATTGTTTTGTCTTTCAAAACTATATGAGAACGTCTGCCTATAATGTCGCATTTTTAAATCACAAATCTGTTTGCCATCCCTTTTTCACTGTCACCTATCCAGAATGTAATCTAAAGGGAAAACACAGAATTTAATAAGAACTGCTGTTCACATTAGCAGTGCAGATGGGCATGTGAGTATGTGTGCAAGTGTGCAAGAGAGATCATGACAGTGATATAACCCTATTTAAAATGATGCAAAATGACCCATACATCAGGAAAACAAAGCTTTCTATTTTCCCAGATCTATTGAGAGAAATGCGTGCTTTTTCCTCCAATTCAAATACTTTGATAAGCTATACTTCTTGGCACACCTACTATTGTGTTTTTTTTTCTTTTCTTTTTTCTTTTCTTTCTCTGACAATTCGTTTTTGTCTTGTGTGTTGGTATCACTTTCCGTTCCATGGCACTCCCCTGTTTAATCAGTCAGCTACCCTATAATTATATTGAAAAGACTATATAAATACTGAATTATTTTTATGCAGATTTCTTGATAATTATAAGCCTAGTAACCAAAAGCTAATTATGATGTAACTTCCACTTTTTAGATGTTAGGATAAGCCTTTGTTTTATTTTTTTTATTTTTTAAAAAAAGATAGAGAGAACCAGATAATTACTCCATAGTTCTGTAGCATTTACTTTGTCACCAGTCATGTATTTATCTAGTATTACTCTGTAGTTAATTGTCCCTTTTAATGGAAACTGGCACCAGTGTTCTTGGCTTGTCTGCTTCTTAAAGTAGCTTTAAATATTACCAGTATTTAGTGAATTTTTCATGTTTTAGATAATGTTGGGCTAATTTAGCTTCCAGACATGTTTCAAATTAATCATGCATGAAAAAGCACACAAAGATAAAATAATGTTACTCATCCACTTTTTAACAGACAGTTAGCTTGTGAAATATAAAGTGTCATATGCAGTATATCTCTATATTCCAAGGAGCATATTCTTGCTTAAATATATTTGGGACTGCAGTCTAAATCTCATTTTTCATTTATTTTATTTATGAGTCCAGAACATAAATGAAAGAAATATAAATATAAAATTTAAGATACAAGGAAAAAAAACAAAGCCTGAAAAAATTAATTAAAAAATTAATAATTAAATAATAATAATAATAATGAAAAGAGGATACCACTTAATTTTTTCAGGCAATTGCTGTGGATTTATCACAGTTATCCAAGTCTATCCTAAACAAAACAAAAAGAAAAAGTCGCTGCTAAACAAACACAGCAAGTAAAATACAGTTAGAAATACTTGCTTAGACCGAAGCATTGGGCAACATTAAAGAAAGAGTGAATGGTAAAAGAAAAAAAATGCTTTAGCTGTTGAAAATGTCTTGTCCCCCTTCCTCCAAAACAATCTGGTTAGAATGGCAGGTGTGGTACGATTATAAAAATCATAAAATCATAAAAAAATTACTTTTAGGGCAAGCCAGTTTGGTGAAGTAGTTTAAGGCATCAGGGTAGAAACCAGAAAGATGTAAGTTTTAGTCCCACTTTAGGCAGAAATCCAGCTGGATGATTTTGAGCCAGTCACTCTCTTTTAGATCTAGGAAGGAGACAATGGCAAAAGTTTTGCGTGAAAACTGGAGTTTTGAGTTGAGGGTGCTTGCTTCTTCCCCACAAATAGTGATTGTATTTCATTTGCATTTAAATTTTATTGCATTCATACAGATTATAGAAGGAATTTTCAATTATTTTATAACTTTATAATTAGAGTCTTGTAATATACTTAAAAAAAATTTCTGGATGGTCCCAGAAAAGATTCCAATAGGTCATTCTGTTGGGAAATCAAGTGACATGTCTTTTAAAACACTTTTGACTGTTAGTCAAAACTGTATGATAAATGACTTTTTCATTGTTTTACCAATACATTTAGTGAAATCAAAAATACACCATTGATGTGATGTCAGCATGGAAACAGGCTAGAAATAATTCTAGCTTGGAGTATTCGGTATCCTATACTTCAGTTTTCTTTATTTTTTTAAGCATTTCTTTTGCTGGTTTTGCCTTTACTCTTATAATACTTATTTAATAAGTATCAGGAATACATATCAGATTTATGGCTGGTTCAGAACTGAATTGGATAATTAACCTAACAAATGGCAATAAAAATTTAAACAATGGAAATAAATTTAAAAGTAATTTTAAATGGGTTAAAGTACCAAGACACAATTCCTCAATTCTTCACCTAGAAACATCAAATGCCAGGTGGGCATATAACATTTTCTGGTCAACATTATAAATGCACATTTCAGAGCTACTGAAGTTTTACACTTGCCCCTGGTCTTCGAGAGCAGAATAATTTATAATAATTAAGAGATAATTAGGGCATAAATGATCATGAGATAACTGATGTGGTGACATTATTTACAAAAGAAATCTTGGAATAATAGTTGACTTAAAAATGAATATGAACCAGTAATGTAATGTGGCTGCAAAAAAAAGCAATTATGAAATTATATGTTGCTTTAACAAAAATGTACTTTCCAAATCACAGGAAATAATTGTGCCACTTTATCCTTCTTTGATCAGATCTCACTCATGTCCAATTTGAAGCATCACTATATTTAATTGAATTTATTCAGTGTAATCATCACCAATCTCTAAATTGATGGCATACAATAAAACCAAATACAAAATATAAAAAAAATGTTCAGAGTAATCGGAACAGGTTTGGAGAAGGGCTATGAAGATGATCAAGAAGTAGAAATCTTATAAAGAGAAATCAAAGGGGGTGGATATGGTAATCCTTGAGAAAAGGTAGCTGATGATAGGCACAACATCACTCTTCAAATATTGGATCTAGATTGTTCTTTTTGATTCAAAGCACAAGCAACAGAATTATGAATTTAAGTTGCAGGAAGGATAGATTTAGATAAAACATTGGGAAAAATCTTTGTAACAATAAACTTCTTAACAATAAGAGCAGTTAAAAACAAACATATTATTCAAAGAGCTGATAAGTTTCTTTTTTTAGCATTTCATACATTCAAATAGGAGCCATATGTAGAGAATGTTTTAATCTGGATTCTTGCACCTAATAAGCAGGGATGGGATTCTACCAGTTCGCACCTATTCGCTAGAACCGGTTGTTAACATTCTAAGCAGTTCAGAGAACTGGTTGTTCGAAGAAATTACTGGCCTAATCCTGTAAGGAAGGAAGGAAGGAAACATTCTGGTGTTGCTTACAGAAACTGCCTCTCCGTTAACCCTTATTACATTCTTGGCAGGACTAGACTTCCTGTCTCAGGAACCTCTCTGGAGTTTTCCTCCCCTCCTTTTCTGGTACTTTGCTTGTGTGGAGTGACCATTCAAAGTTACAATGGCACTGAAAAAAGTGACTTATGACCATTTTTCATACTTACGACTGTTGCAGCATCCCTACAGTCATGAGAGGCCAGGCGAGGAGATGCTTGCCTCAATGTGAGTGATATTGAGTTGGCCATGCCCAGCCAATAACATGACCACCAAGCCACGTCCACCAGCCACATGACCACTAAGCCACGCCCACCAACCAAGCCATGCCCACAGAACTGGTTGTTCAAAAATTTGAATCCTACCCCTGCTAGTAAGAGGTTGGATTCCATGGCCTAAAGGTTTGCTTCTGACTCTATTATAATGCTACCCCAGTGTGCTCACCTTTGACAAAGTTATTGTGGCTTTTTAAAAAATTCACACACACACATTATTTTGCAGACTTCCTGGATGTCCATGTAGAAGTTCATACAATCAAAGGGGTGGAAGACACCTTAGAGGTCTTCTAGGGTCAACACCCTGTCCAGAACAGGAGATCTTATTCTATCCTAAACAAATGGCTGTCCAGGTTTTTCTTGGAGATCTGCAGTGATGGAGCATCCATAACTCTGGGAGGCAAGTTGTTCCAATGATTAATTGTTCATACAGTCAGAAAATGTTTCCTTTACTCCAGGTTAGATCTCTCTCTGACAAGCTTCCACCCTTTGGTTCTTGTCCTGCCGTCAGGTGCTTTGCTGAATAAGTTGCCTGTTCTTCTCTGTGACAGCTTATCCAGTACTGGTAGACAACTGTCATGTTATGTCTAATTCTTCTCTTTGATAGGGTAGACATGCCTTAACTGTTCCCTTAACAGTTCCCTTATCTGTTCAGCATATGATTTAGACTCCAGACCCTTATCATATTTGTTGCTCTTCTGTACACTCTTTCTAGGGCTTCATCATTCCAAGTATGGTCTCACTATATGGGTAACTACATGACACATATATTTGTGTGAGGTTTCCCCTCTCCAGTCGTGTCTGACTCTAGTGGGCAGTGCTCATCTCTGTTTCTTAACTGACAGAGCCATCATTTTCTGAAAACATTTCCACAATCATGTGGCCAGTATGACTATATACCAAAGGCACATGGATTCCTACTACCTTCTCACCAAATGCTATTACCTTCCCAGCCTTCCTATCTATCTATTTGCATGGTCTCAAACTATTGGATGGGCAGGACCTGGGGAAAGTAACGGGAGCTCACCCAGTTGCAAAGTGCTTGGGTCTCAAACCTGGACTGTCAGCTTTGTAGTTGATAAGGTCTGCAACTGCTGACCCATTGTACCCCATGTGTGTATAGCAATAGCAGTAGCACTTAGATTTATATACCACTTCCCAGTGCTTTACAATTCTCTTTAAGTGGTTTACAGAGTCAGCATATTGCCCTCAACAATCTGGGTCCTCATTTTACCCACCTTGGAAGGATGGAAGGCTGAGTCAACCTTGAGCCTGTCAGGATCAATTCCCTGGCAGTTGGCAGAATTAGCTATATATCCTATATGTATAAAGGATTAAAAAGATTCATGAGAAGACTGCTGTTATGGAGTGTGTCTAGAAATGTTTGGATCTGACTCCAGTCCAACAGAAGTGATGGCAAGGAAAGGTAGAGTCACACCATTTATTTGTTTCTGCATAATTAAAATAAGTGCAAAATTCTACACTTGCAAGAATTTAACCAGGATTATTTTTTTCTTCTTTGAAAATAATTCTGAACCATTTTCCCCTTCTAGCTTTTCCCTTCCAGTTAAGAAAGTGACAGACGAACATTTCAGTGCAGAACTACTCTGGGCAGTTGTGTCTGTTTTTGTTTTAATTAGAAAGTGGAAAGAAAAAAGAATAAATACAATGTTTCATACACAATTGGCAGCTTACAACAGAACAGGTTTGTGTTACTCTGGCTGACTCTCTGCTGTACGATAATTAGAATAGTAGAGTTGGAAGGCATCTTAAATGTCACCAAGTTCATTCTCCTGCCAATGCTACTATTAGGCATTATGAGGCATCTGCCTAAGCTGCAGAAGCACTGAGAGAGGAAGAAATAGCAACATGTAGGAAGCAGAAATGTTTGGCCAACAGTTTCCCAGGGCTCCCAAGCTGGCTCAGTTGCCTTTGGTTAATGAAGGATTCTGTTCCCCTCCCACTGTTGAACTAACATTCAATAACTCCACCAGTTGAATTTGCCCATAGAATAAGAAGAAAGATACCAAATCCCTTTATATCAAATGCCTCGATGGAAGTATCAAGCAGTGGAGAATAGTTAAATTATTGAATCTCTCATAGGATTCAACACAGTAGCAACGGGAAAAATTTATATTTCAGCCTCCCTTATTTAAGCTACATATGGGAGCTTCCCAATCTCTTCGAAGAAAAGATGAGCTTTAAAGGAATAATGGCACAACTCCATGTATGATCAACCAAAAAATAAGTGACATTGAATCTTTTTGGTTTGAGGTGCATATGTATACAAATATAATCCAAGAGAGTTTCCAGGAAGTAGTAGCAGGCATAAACATGAGGAAGGCAAAATTGATTGAGAGTGAAACAAAATATAATGGCTGAATGAGAAAAAAACAGTCACAAGATAAGAGATTTGGAATTCAGTATCCAACTGGAGGCTGAGGAAACTAAAATAATGCATTCTGATATATCATAAAGCAACCATATAGAAGTAGTAGACAAGATCACGTATTCTTGTTTGCATGCCCCAGCATATTCAAAAACATACAATGACTGTAATGGTTCTTTAAACAATGTTTTTTTGAATGGAGCAAAAAGGCCTAGTGTGCACATCATAATTCCACATGTCATAGAATTTTTAGAACCTAAACTTGAACCCTATAACAGCTTAAGAATGATGTAATGTGGTGGAAACTATCTGCTCTTAAGGTATTCACATTATTTTGATTTGCAAAATTCCTACCATTTTAAAACTGGAAACTAAAACTAAAGTAAAAGTATAGGAGTTGCTGGGAGAGGGGGAACATCCCAGGGAAAGATAAAAATTAACTTTCTCCTCAGCTGTCATTCCATGGTTTCATAGGTGGAAGTAATTTATATATGAATGGAACATATGGATATTCCTGTGAGAAAACTCATATTGAAAAGCAGCCACATTATTTATTCCATTTTATTCCTAAATATGAAAATGTCAGTCTTGCTTCACGAAGTGATCCTTCTTACTTTTAAAATGAAAAAAGGAAAGTTTTCCTAATATAAAACAAAATTGCAACATATTTTAAGAATGACACTTTGTTCTGTAACAGATTGATAGCCATCAAAGATAAATTTATATAAACTTCTTACGTGGTTAATATAGATTCTTTCGGTGAATTGCACACACATTGGCTTCCTTGCACTATGAGGTAAATATTTTATGTTAACAAAGCAGTTTTTGGACAATTTATTTTTAGGGGGTGGGAATAATAAAATGAAGCACACCTGGATAATGAGGATCTTTTTAATAGGCATGAACTTTTTAGTTTGCAAGCTTCTTTTACCGTAGGCTTTAACCTTAAATAGTTAAATTATTGAACTCGATTTCTTTGACTATTGTAATATTTAAGCCATATTGTACTCAGAAGTACTACCGCAAGAGGAGGGACGGGACGGGACAGGGGGCGGAGGAGGCGCCCGCCTTCTTCCACTGCCCACCGGACCCTTTTCTTCCCAAGGGGACCCTGGAAAGCAGCTCGGGAGCCGGGTGGTCCTGCCCAGCGGGGTCCCATCAGGAACTTCCTGAGGACACCCCCGCCCCAAGCACAGCCCTCCCGGTCTTTCAAAGAGGGGAGGGAGAAGCGGGAGGGAGCAAATTGCCGCCCCCGCCCGCTGCCCAGAAGGAGGGGCGCCACAGTCCACCCTCACCACCTTCTCCCCCCACTCCCCGGGCCATTACGCGGTTCGGGGCTGGCTGGGCGGGCGGCCCGCCAGAGCCTCACGCTCCACCCCACCCCACCTCCAGATTGGCCTCTGCAAGCGCCCCGAGCCGGGCGGAGGGTGGGTGGGGGGAGGAGGAGGAAGAGAGACTCCGGCTGGGCTTGAAGGGGCTTCGCAAGTTGCGGAGCTCCGCGCCCGTCGCTCTTGCACCGAGTGACAATGGATTTATCGCGTATAAGACGCACCCCCCACTTGGAGGCATGTTTTTTAGGGCAAAAAGTCGCCTTATACGCCGGCAAATACGGTACTTATAATGAGCATTCCAAAATCTAGGTGGGGCACTGACCAGCTATGGGATGGAGTTATACCTGATATATAAGATATATAAATATCTAGAAATGAATATTTTAGAAAATTGGTAATAATGCTCTGATTCATACAGTAATTGATATAATTAATTTATAGTTGGGCTCTAAAGATTCAGTTACTTGATTAACTGAGTAAAAAATAAGCATAGTTAAATCATTTTTTTTTTTAAAAAAAATGCCAGTATTTAGAAAATTCATATTCAATAGAGAAAAAACATTTGTCATCTCATGTTAAGCTGTACTCAGCTTCCATTTCTTGACAGGAAAAGACATTAGAAACAGTTGCTTTTGCTCTATCAGAATTATATTTTCTAGTGTAATACCCATAAAGTACAGGATAGAACCAGTTCATGCATGCATTTGTGCTACTTGTTTATAAATAAACAAGACTTGTTCCTTAATAGCTGATTGTGTGAACTGATTCAGCCAAAAAGAATGAATATCTGCTGAAATCAGGCTGAACAGATCTTGGCGTGCACATAAGCACGTAGAAGTTGCCAGTTGTCCCATCAAGCTTGCCAAATCAGGAAGTTTGAGGCTAAGTTGTAGGGTGCTAGATTTGTGAAGGTGGATTTAAAAATTCAAGTTATGCCTGATGTAGCCAGCTGGAACATTAACTTATGTAAACAAATTCAGAGATGTTTGATGCAAACAGAAAGGTGCGTAAAATAACAGAGACATGCATTTTTTTTCCTACATCCACATCAGTAGTCAAATGCAAAGGTACCTTAAACTTATTATGGTGTATGGAGGTGATGTGGATTTAAAAAGCAGATGTCCCTTTAAAAAAAAAATCATCATTTGGACTTCAGATGCCCTCATGTGAAGTTTTTCAGGAAAGCAGTTTTAGCTGGGTATGAATGATCCAGAAGGGCTCTTCGTGACAGAAATGAGAATTGTGGCTGGAAACAAATCCTAATACATTAATGCTGCATGATACATTATAATAGATTAGCCCCTTCAGGGGAGATACATAACTCAGAAGCAACTTCTGACATTCTAAAGGAAGACAACATTTTTGAAAATGTAGCACTTCATATTCAGCAGCTGATTCATATGAATATTGAAGGGGGATTTCTAAAGAAATTCACTGAAGTGCACTAATAGCGCACACCATATTGTTCCTGATAGATAATGTGGTACATGGTTGTCTCAGTGAAGTAAGATAAGCTAAATCTTAAAAATCCATTTCATGTATGGGACAGAGAAAGTATATATTTTATTTAGATTCAAGCATAGGAAAGGAGCAGGATTACAAGGAGCAACCACAGCACTGTAAAACAGACAAAGATTCACTTCCATTGCTTTGCTGAATTGCAAAAGGATTTCTACTTAATGAGCTGAAAGATTCAGCTCTGTTTTCTTGAAGGAGTGTTTAATTTTCAGTGATTTGGTTTTGAGTTGCTTTGTTAGGTGGTACAGAATACACTTCTAAGAACATAAGTGAGGGGGGAAAAAAACCAAGCTGCTTCCCCTGCCCTTAATTAGCAAGGGAAACCTCAGCAGCTACTGTATTTCAAAAAACCTCTGATAGTCAGCAAAAACATCAAATGTCTGAACTTAATTGCCAGGACAAAACATGAATTAAAGTAGCTGCCTCAGATCTAATATCTATTACTGTTCTGGGAAACAGGTTTAGCCGGGTCTTTCATTTGAAGGAGCCAATAAGATGGCTCCTTTTTCTTTGCTTTTTTTTTTTTTAAGGAGAAAAATGTCCACAGAGTGGCTACAGCCATGACCACATTTCTCCTTATATGCACACACCCCTTCTCTAGTGGTGTCTGGGAGGACTTGAGGAGAAATATTGGCAAAAATCTTTTACCAGAATTCTTAGGCTCTGGAGAGAGAAAAACAAAACACAGAAATGACAGAAAACAGCAAAACAGAATGCGCAGGAAGTGATTTTCCACCAGTAGCCCGTTTATTTATTTATTGGTGCATTGATTTGCTCGTTTGCATCACCCTGCATTGGTCTCCATGCAGTTTTTAAACACCTTTAACATCCATGAAGATGACATAGTCTGTCCAGTTGTGCAAACATTTTTCTTAGGCAGTTAAAATGTTTGATGAATGTGTATAATAGTGGGCAACTCTATTTTCCGATTACAGTCAATGGAGAAAACCAATCACCAATCAAAAATATTGAAATCCAGCTTAATAAGTTCTGCCAAGTTCTGTTACTTGCTTCTCTAGCCAGACAATCACCATGAAAAATGGTAGAAAGTAACAGTGTTTGGGATTTGGGGGGATGGCACTACCATGTTTCAACCTGTCACCCACTACTGGTAGCTGCTCTAGAGTCATCACTGCATATCAAATACCATTCTAAAGTCATCCACTTCTGATACTGAATTCCATGATGGGTGAAAATGAACAGTGTGAGATACCAGTGAACGTGGTTAAGCAAAACTATCCAAACACTGTAGCAGTGTCTTCTGTCTGGGAGCCGCTCTTCAGCACTTCAGCAGGTTTGGCTATCACTCTATTCACCACGAGGGCTTCTGATTTGGGACTGTAAGTAACAGTTTGATTTCCCATCATGGAATCATGCTAACATTTTTAAAGGCATTTTAAAGACATTTGGATTCCTAGATGTCAATTGAAGAATTTGAATTTAAAACTGCAGTCTGGGCTGTGATTGTTACATTTAAGCTCAATTGATTACGGTGCTTTAGTGTCCAAAACTGGACCCTTGATTGCAATTAGATTAGGAGTTTCCTGATTTAGATTTGCTTGTTGGTCTATCAGCAGATCTTCCCTCTCTTTATTGTTGTTTGTTACTTGAAATTTCTGAAGTTTTTTTTTTTTTTTAAAGTAAAAGCTGATTTTCAACATGAACAGCAATGGAAAAAGAAGCTTTTAAAAATTTATTTTGCAATTGATGCACAGTGTTTTATTTCATTTTCTTTTCTTGGTTTTGGTACAAAGTGATTGTAAAGTGAGGCCATGAAATTATGATCCAACATTTGGCATAGGGAAGTTTTGGAAGATGAAAACACTAAACTTCTGATGTGACCTGATGCAGTTGAGTGACTCCAAAGTCACCAATCAGTTCCCAAATATAAAAAAGACATCTGATCAGATTGTCATGCTTTGTGTTTAATGAAGTGTTACAAGGACTTTGACACAAGCCATTACCCAGTATTTACTTATCCAAGGCAGAAACCTATTGGAAAATTGAGTGAAATTATCCATAGTTTAACAGCTTCAAGCAGACTGCAGTATGATACACATTTTTAAAACATGACACTTTGAGTTTGTTGGTGTTCACATATTATTGTAGTGCAATATTGTGCCTTAATAACCGTGTTTTATTGACTCTTTTTAAACTTCAGGATACTTCATTCAGGAAAAACACAGTTTGCCAGTGTTATATTCAAGCAAATACTAATATCCTATTTCATAACCAAGCTAATCTATTCTTTGATTGAGCTAATACATTGTGATAGCATACCTTAATCAAATTCATATTGGTTGCAAGCCTTATTGTTTCATCCATTATCAGCTGTGTCCATAAAAAGCAATTATACGCAGGTAAAGCAGACAGAATTCAAGTAAATGGTTGGGATGAGTGATAATAATGCTATGCATTTTATAAATGTCCAGGTATTGATCTATATTTTCCTACTTTGTTAGTGTACATTGATGTATGTTCTCAAATCAGGACATCCAACTCTATTCTGCAAAATGTATTTGGGACCATTAGCATTATGTGATACATTATTTCACGATCATTAACATTTATCAATGAGAACTTTTAGTTGCCTGAAAATTCTGTCTGGGAAAGTGAGTGTGCAGATATCCAATGTGATGTAGCTATGCTAAGATACAATCATGCAATCATCACAGATAACAAGTACAGTCTGCAGACTCAGGGATTTTATTTTAGATTTCAGTACATTTAAGAAAGCATATTAGCATTTTCCTCTATGACACAAGTATACTTTCAAAGACTTTCCTATACAGCAGACTCAGATTTATTTATTTATTTATTTATTTATTTATTTATTTATTTATTTATTTAATTTTATTTATATTGCCACCTATTTGCCCATGGCAATTTGAGGCGGCTTACACAATGTAAAACAATATTTAAAATAAAAGAACAAAAACAAAAACAAAAAAATCAATAAAAACTAACAAAAAGAATCAAATAAATTAGTAAAGTACAATGGAACAAAATTTGGAATTATTATTATTTAATTAAAAACCAACTCCCACCCCCACCCCCTGCCCCAATGACCGCAGATCATACTAGCCATTTCATGGGCTCCATCCCTCTCTGGATTCCCCAGGCCCGCTGGCAAAACCAGGTCTTCAGTGCTGGAAGGCAGGTTAGCGGGGTGGGGTGGGAGTGCAGATTTTGCAGTGTCCTTCTCCTAGGAGTGGGGAGGGAATGGGGATAAGTTTTTGTATTATATAAGTGAGAATTAGAGACCTAAAGGTATTTAAATAGAGGCTGGATAGTGTTCTGTTTTAGGTATTGTAGTGGATTCTGCACCAGAAAAGGGTTGAAGTAATTGACTTTTAAGATCCCTTCTATATTTATGATTCTATGTTAATAGTGACTTAACAAGTTTCAGGATAGTCAAGAACAGAGAAAAGAAGACTAAGATTTCCTGTTCCTGTTTGTTCTGCTTCCAGGCTGGCAAAGCAGTTTGCTGGGACTTGCAGTCCAATGTAAGAAAGTCAAGAGTCAAGCACAGCTTACAAGGAAAACTGACCAAATTCAGGTCCACAAGAAAAGTCTGGAGGAGATCTAAGTTGCAGATACCAAAGATGTAAGACTAAAATAACCCAATTAAAATCATCCAACAATAATCCAGTGGTCCAACTTTTTAATAAAATAAATACATCCTCCAAAAGGCCCCTTCTCATTAAAATCCTTCCTTCTTAGAAATATTAACCATCCCCTGCTCAAATATATGAATAATACTAATATAGTCCCAGCTGTAGGAGCATTGCCTAAATTAAGTCTAAGTACATTGTGGGGATCTTCCAGTTTTGTGCCAAAATAAAGGATGATAATTACTGAGCATTTATAAAGCTAACAGATTTTTTTTCCTGCTCAACTGTATAGGGAAAATATAAAACTAATTTATAATCTAATATATAAATATCAGTTCCCATTCCCTGATGGCCCCAAACAAAAATGGAGTACACTGTTTGCCTCAATGTAATTAACACTGCATTTAGTTTAGACAAGTAAGTCTCAGGAGGTATATTACATTTGCAGCGCAAGATACCAACCCAAGCTTGCTTTCTTCACATCCACTATGTTTTAGAACAGTTTTCTAATAATTAATTAGAATAAACAGGGACAAAGCTGAACATTCTTGAATATAACAACTGAATTCCAACGGAGCCTGTAATGCTAAGTTACCTCTTCAGATAAAGTCTTGGGACAAAGTCAAAGATTAAACTTGTTTTTTCATCATATAATGTAGCTGCACTAAGATGAGACCCAGAGGTTAATCATATTAACAGAATCCAAACATGGGGAGGAAGGGGGTCGACAGAGAAATGCTTGAACATCTGCACTGACATTTGAAATAATTGGCCAGGCTCAAATGCCATCTTTTAAAAGATGAAAGTTACAATTTCCTTTTCCCACACCAATCATCCTGGTTGAAAGAAATATGGTTTGCAACAGAGACTAAATATATGTGCACGTTTGGCAAGGCATAGAAACTTTCCAGCACACTCCTATCATTAGGGAACAACTCTATACATATTTACCAGGAAATAAGCCACTCTAGCAAAGTGAGACTGACTTGTGGGTAACGTGTCATTTCATAGTACTTAATCCAATACTTGTGCTGATGCTTTGCTTTGTGTGTGTCTCTTAATGACATGTGTGTGTCATTAAGTCAGCATTGACTCCTAGCGACTGCCTGGACAAATAGCATGACAAAACCTTGCAATTGTCTTAGCAAGGTTTTCAATAAGAGGTTTGCCATCGCCTCCTTGCTCGGGCTGATGGGAAAGTGACTGTCCCAAGCCCATCCTGCTGGCTTTGTGCCCAAGGTGAGACTAGAGCTCATGATCTCCCCTTAACCACTGCAGAAAACCGGCTCTCTTAACTCTTTAATGTAATGAAAAGCTTTACATCAGGGGTGTCCAACCTTGGTAACGTTAAGCCTGGAGGACTTCAACTCCCTCTGGGAGTTGAAGTCTGAATTCGGGCTTAACGTTACCAAGGTTGGACACTCCTGCTTTACATTGTTTAAAAGAAATTAAACTATAGGTAATGAGGTTATTTTACATGATTTTCTCATCAGATTTCATAACTTTTGTGGGGAAATCAGTTGCTAGAAAAAAATAGACAATTGGGACTGTATGCTGAAAAGTATACTTGCTTGAGCTTCTTGACCAGGCTTGTAATTCAACTGGGGATAATTCATAGATTAGAAACCTGAATCTTTTAGGCATTTTATAGATTTAGATATGTTTTGCACATAGGACCAATCCATCATTTAGCATGATGACCATGATCATCAAGGTCTACTTAGCTATTAGCAGGTGATCAGAGGGTGTTATTTCCATCTTCAGATGACCTCAGTAACTTGTTAAAGCCAATCTTAATCCTGGACAAATTGATTAACATAAACTATAGTTTAGGGTGGGAAAACTCATCTATCTATTCTGATGAACCATTCTAGCATATTAGTCTAAAGCAGCATCCCCCAGCATGGTCAATATCAAGATCCAAGATTCAATGGGATTATCAAAGGGGTCAAGGCATTATTCTTACTAGCTGTAGTAGCAATATTAATATTAATGTCATCATTCTGAGTAAGGAGTCAGGACTCTGACATTTTTTGCAGGTTCAAGAAATCCTTTATTGAGTACATCATATTAGCATTAGAAAGGTGAAGCTAGCTCTAAATTATTCCCATGCTCATGGATAGTTAAAAGAATAAGATCTCCCTACTCCCCTTTGTCCCTCAGGTCACATGGGCCAATCAGGCCAGATGTAGACTCCCGCTCAACTTCAACAACTCTCCATTAAACAATCTTGGTTCATACGCTGGCTGGGTGATGTTATGGCTAGCTGGCTGAGGCACCACATTCCTCCATGCTCTCCTCCCTCCCCCTTGAATGGCAACCAAGAAACAAAGTAAGCATGGCTTCAGCTGAAGTTGTTTTGCAGGTTGACAATTAAAGTTGTATTAAACAATTTTTCATATAATAATGTTTGGGCATTGCTGAACAATCTGCATCTTCATGAAGGGGTCCATGAGCTGAAGAGTTTGGGGATCCCTGATCTAAACTGTAGTCTACAGTATCCACATACTTTTGGTTTAAGCAAAAATAGAAAGTGTAATTTGTGAAAAATTAAGCCAATGCTTCTCAAATCAAAGTCATGATAAGGGAGGAAAAGGGGAAAATTTAGCTGTTCCAATCCTGTACAAATGCAGCCAAAGATTATGCATGAATAAACAAGAAGAATGCATCAAGAGAACAATTAGTAATCAAAGAGAAATCATGGCAGACAAGAGAAGCAATCAATTATGTTAGTTTCATGATTTTGATAGTCATCCATCACCATTTCTACTGATGAGTTACATAACAACAGATTTCATTCTATATACTAAGCCTTAGTTTGCTTAATCATGGCTTATTAAATAAATAACATTTAGCTAGTTAAATTTACCATATAATATTTATTTGTCTATAGCTGATTAGATATAAGAAAGTAGAAAAAGTTTCTTGTTTTGATCCAAATAGCCTTTTTTGACAGGTTTGTAAAACCCAGCTACCCCAACTATCAGTTTGTATGGAATTAAAGAGGTTTTAGTCCCACCCATCTGATTATAGCAAACTGGAATCTGCTGTATGCTTGTAGGGCTATGGTGATATATCCATAGCTATAAAGTTCAGAATCATACAGGGAATAGTTTTCCCTGTGACATTCTATTGAGATAAATAAAAGCTGGACTTTGAGGAAACAGAATAGAAGGAGTATTGAACTTTAATATTGGAGAAGGATTCTTGAAAATATAGCCAAGAAAACAAACAAATGAATAACAGAACCTATCAATCCAAAATGTTCACTTAAAGTGTAAATTGCCAGACTCAAATTTTGAATACATTATACAAAGACATATCACTTTTGAAAAATCCATAATGCTGAGAAAACTAAAAAGAAAAATGAGAATGATGAGCGACAAACTGAAGTTATTAAATTATAGTGTAATGTTTTCTGACAGTCAACACTAACTTGATGTATACAATCAATCAAATCAATCAATCAAGTTTCAAAGAATGTCAATCAATCAATCAATCAAGGTGTATTGGTGTTTATATAGGAAACTTTTTATAAATAAGTTATTTATTTATTAGATTTATACCCTGACATTAATTCAGGAGCACAATGTAGCGTACAGGTTGCTGTCTTTTCCTTTTCCCACAGCAGTAACATGGTAAGGTTGGTTGGGCTGAGAAATGGACTGATTCAAAGTGAGCTCCTATAGCTAAGTGTGTACTAAATTCCAGATCTTCTAGTAGGCCAACGGTTTAACTACTGCACTATGATGGCCCATTCTAATGACTATTTCTCATCGGTCACCTCAGCTTTTGTGTAGTGCTTGATTTAATGAAGTGCTGTCCTTCACTGAATACATAAATTGTAACAATAACAATATAATAAGTCATACAAACCATTTCAAATAAAAATAGAATCCTAAAACTTTGTTAATATAGGAATCAAAGTCTTCTACGTAGCAGAAGAGAGAAAAGAAGAACAAACTCACTGCCTAGTGTGTCTTCTGCCACAAACATGTGGAGAAGAAAGATTTTCAGTGGGCAAGCAGATTATACCATGGTGGGATTCAAAAATTTTTACTACCGGTTTTGTGGGTGTGGCTTGGTGGGAGTGGCTTGGTGGAAATGGCAGGGGAAGGATACTGTAAAATCTCCATTCCCACCCCACTCCTGCGGGAAGATTAGTGCAAAATCCCCATTCCCTCCCAATTCCACTAATCTGCTTTCCAGCTCTGTTCTCCTGTGCAGGGGAACAAAAGAAGACCCAGCTGATCAGCTGGGACTCGGGAGGCAGAGAATAGATGGGGGCGGGGCCAGTCACAGGTGGTATTTGCCGGTTCTCCGAAGTACTCAAAATTTCTGCTACCAGTTCTCCAGAAGTGGTCAGAACCTGCTGAATACCACCCAGTCTGGATCATACATACTTCTAAAACATACAGAGCAAGCTCCATTCTGCCAAAACTGATACTTCATAATCCTGTACCTTTTGGGAGCTTGTTTTGTGATCTTAAGGTACTTCAAAGAGTGTGGGGAAAACTCACCCTTCACTCTCCTTCAACAGTGAGAAAATAAAATTTTTAAGAGCAAGAGTTTTGTTCATAGCTTCCATTATATAAAAGAAAAAAGAGCACTATCTTTCTTTTCATTATTTGCTCAATTGAAACCCAGCTTCCCATTCATAAAACAGTCAAGACAGCCCTTGTCCAGCCATTTGTTTCAGAGCAATTCATGAAGGTTGAAGGATTAGACATAAGCCACATTTACATTTAAAAATAATAAAAATCTTCTTGCAGCTAGTAGGTTTCATAGTCAATAGTGTTTCTCCCTTAAGGTGTATCTGTTCATAGGCTTTAGATTTATGCATTGAGGCTTAAATTATAATTTTGTTTCAAGATGTTTGGCTAACAATAGCAGCCAGCAAAGTCTTCTTAAGAAAGATTTGACTCAGATGAAATTAATGAAGACTAAACAAATACAACAAGGACCCAGGACAGTTCTTGTGGTTTGGGAGAGGAAAAAAAGAGAATGCATTGATTATAGTATACTGGCAGATGTCTGTGTGAAATAGGGAAGGGGAATCTGTTATGAACAGAAATAAAGCTCATAAGCCAGGCAACATTTTAAAACAGATGCAGACTGGTTGCATGGCTTCCAGAAATGGGTTTGAGACATGCTAAGTAAATGTATAGCTGTCACCATGAATATAGCTTACATTCTTGCTGTCTTAACCTCAGGCAGAAAAAAATTAATGCTTATTGGCATAACACATTTTCCCCTCAAAATCAGCACCGAAATTAATGTCCTAGGAGAAAGGTGGGGTGGGGAGAATTTAGTGAAAAGATAATTATTCCAAACAGCAGTAGGTTTTTGGTATGGAAGGAATGCACTGTACTTGCTAAAAAAAAATTCTTTTTCAATTAAGTAGTTATTCTTTTCCCCCAAGAGTTGTTTGTTTGAAAACTCATTTAACATGTGTTCCTCATCTGGATAGTGAAAATCCGAATACAAAAGCAATTTTTGGCAAAACACTTGAGACAAGGATGTAGCACACACGTGTGATACTATCTCTTCTAAGAGAAAAAACCCCTTACTCCCCCAAAAAACTTTATTTTAAAAAATCTTATGCAGCCTTTTCTGATCAGGCCTGGATTGGCTTAATGCAACGACCATCTATAATATTATATTGTACGTTCACATTAAATTGTAATTATAGGGATTTGTTAAAGGAAAGCAAGGACATTGGCTTGTTCCCTGGCTTATCCCATTAAAATCTATGAACAAGGTTGAATTATGTTGACCATTTGTTTGAGGTATCCTTCCCCAATAAATATTCCTGTTTTATTCCAGTCTTTCACAGCTTAGAGTAATTGTTTTGCAGAAATATTAACACATTTCTATCCCATTGTTTATGAAAAGAAAAATGATAGAACTGAAAAAGGAAATTAAATCAAGAAAATAAGTAAACAAAAAAAACCCAAACAAACTTGGGAATAGGGATGCATATGGTAAAGATAAATATTTTAATTATATATCCAGAAGAGTGTTTATACAGGTACAGATTTTCTCAATGATGTGACTGGTAGTAGAAATAATGGAAAACTAAGACAACAAATAGAGATTCACAATTTAAAACTAGTCCAAATAACGGACCCTACTAAAACAAAACCAGCATATAAAACAACTAAGTAAAAGAAACATTTGTTTTGAAAAGCCTATATATATATTATATATACCTGGATTTTCTTTTCTTTTAATGAAGTCATCACCCTTATTAAGAACATAAATATTTAATTACAGAATATAACTATTTAAATAAGAAGGCCAGCTAGTTTGATCTTACATCTTAAAGTGACAAAACTTGGAGGCAAATAGATTTGGGACAGTTAAAAAAAAAATCAGAGTGACATGTGTTTAAATAAGTTTGATTGGGAAGGATATTCAGGAGGTCACTGCTATATAGTACTCTACAACTGGGCAATTGTAGAAGGCACTTAAATACATTCCTAAAAATATCTGGTATTTGCTTCTCTGTATCCTGCTTATTTCTCATTTTAAAATAGCCCCCTTCACATTACTTGACTATTATGAGATTAAAACTGTGCATGCTTTAAACTCTTTGTTCATCCCTTTGGTCACCTCAGTTGATGTTCATACATGAGATAAACTATCTTGATTGGGCAGAAATGGAAAATTGAGATGTGCAAAACACGAGGAATTCAAAGATGTTCTTAGCGCTAATGGTATTGGGGGCTTAGAAATAACAACATTGAGATTGGGTGACTTCTGGTGTTCTGAGCTTGACATGTGGTTGGCTTGAACTCAGAAGAACTTCTGGAATCAATGAATCATCACAAATGCATTCATGAAGGGCAGACTAGCCTTTTAAAACCTGAAACATAGCTTTGAGCTTAGAACTTTTTGAATTAAACACATTGTACTGCTTTGGAGGATTCCAAAATTGCACCAGTGAATTTGGGAGGCATTTTTTTTTCCTAAGCACACCTTTGTTTGCATCTCAAAAACTTAATAAGCATTTTGGGGGAAGAATCTTGTAAACCTATATTATTTCTTCAATATCTATTTGATCATCCAAAAGACAAACCCAGTGCAAAAGAGTTACCCATCCCTGGAATATGGGTATAGATTCCATAAGAAACTATTTGAGGTCCATCTCTCAGAAAAGCTAGAAATATGAGGAGTTTGATAAAAATGTATTCCTGCTTCTTTGGAGACCTTGAGTTTTCTTTATCTGTTCTAAGATGCAGAATCAAAATTGTGGGGCTTAGGACCTCATCAATAACAAGAAGTATTATCCTCAATATTAACGATTTTGCCATAGATTCCTAAATTAGAGTATCTACTGTACATTTTAGTTCTTTGGTTGTTTGCTTTTAAATGTCTATTTCTTAAGTAATACATAGCAAGAAAGAAAAACTTTTGGATGATGTATGAATGAACTTTCTCCAAAGAGATACTGGGTGATAAAATGCCCTGCTATTCAAACATGTAAAAGCCATTACAACTTCCCTACCTCCTCTGTTAAAATCTCTTCTAGGAATAGCCAGTAAAGAGATGAACTTTGTAATATACAGAAATGCAGAAAATGAATGTGAAGACCACTAATGAATTAAATGTCTTTTTATTACTTTTCTGTCTGGTATGAAAATACCAGGGCTGGTGAAAACTAGTAAAATGATGATTGCCTAGAGAGTACCTAGAAATAAGGAATGCAAGCTTATAGGAATGTTACTATTTTCAAATGATGAACTGGGGGCTATTTTGCACATTACATTATTAAAGGGATGCACCTAAGATGTCTTAAGTGCCACTGAGGTTGGTGGTTCATTTCTTTATTGTTCAATTGTTGATAATGAAAGCATTTTATCAGCCCAAAGTAATAAAATAAATGTTTCAGCATTTATTTTTGCTGCAGCCTTGTAGCACATACTGGAAAGACACCATTCTGTCATTTTGCTTTATTTATCTATTGTTTCTATGTCTAGACTATCCATCACCAAAATCCTTCATTAATGTAGAAAATGCCCAAATATCCAAAATGTCCAAAAATTACACAATCTGGCATTTAAATAGTGGTGTCATGTTGGGAAGAGACTTAAAATGTTGAAAGAAACAAGGTCAGATGAAATATATGTTTTTTTAAAGTCTTTAATATATTTTCTGTCACAAGGTATAACAAACAAACCAAAATAAAATAATCCATCAGTGACTGTACAGTAGAGGAAAATAAAAACAATTGCATATTTTGAAAATAATTCCATCTCTATAAACTGACATTCATTATTAGAAGGCTCTCTTTAGATAATCATTTCTGTTTCACTTTTAACAGTCAACATACATCTTCATAGCAGACAGAAAAGTCAGAAAAAGAAAGATATATAATATATTATTGGTCTTCTCGTTCATTTTCTGTATTTCTGTATGTTACCAAGTTCATCTCTTCACTGGGGAAAAAAAAGAAACAAAGAAAAAGGGGAAAATGTTTTTAAAAATTACTGTGGATAGCATTATCCACATTATTTTAGAAGCCACCGAGAAGGCTTGACCCCAAGTGACAGACATAATCGTTTGGCTGCTCCCAGAGATGTACCTCCCTAAATGATCTTAGAGGACAATGGAAGTCCTGAAGGACAAGGCATTATATCTCAAGCCACGCGTGGCTCTACAAGCCACGCGTGGCTCTACAAATAACAAGTAGCACTTTGGATCTTACCTGAAAGCTAGTTGGCATCTGGTATAATTTTTTAAAAAGTGATGCAGTCTGGTCTCTGTGGTGTACTTTGGAAACCAAGCTGCTGCAGTTTTCAAGTCACACTGAAGGACAGATCTTCAGAAACTAAACACATACTACTGTTTTTACGTGATTTTATCTGGAGGAAGACACAGCTAAAAATAATACAGGATGTCTCTGGCCATGGTCTCCACCTGAAGGATGAGGATCAAGGAGAGATAAGGATCCAGGATCACTAACCAAGTGGCACACCTGCTTTTTCTGAGAGTGTGACTCTATCTATCTAGAATAGGGAGGTTTAACACAATCTTAGAATTATGAACCACTACCCCTCCCCTATGTGTGATGAATCAAGGAAAACAGCCTTTTCTCACAACATTAATATTTTCCAGACATTGCCCAGAGCTCCAAGCAGGTAGAAAAAGCATAAATCAAGGGGACAGTAAGTAGATCATCACAACTATCTCCTCATGACTTATATATTGAAACTAGTCCTACAACTAAGGCACATAATGGCATTTCTGAACACTTCTGACTAAATCTAATGCAGGATAGCTGAGAACTGAAAAAATGCATTGCCAAAATTCTCATTGAAAGTACTATGTTTGATCATGCTGGATTCTAATCTGAATCCAGAAGTTAAGAAGCACGTATTATTCTCTCACAGTTCTGAACAGCTCAGCTGGAGGAGTCTGCAGCTGTGATGTGTGCATGACTTCACCTCTGAATGCACACAGGATCTCAAATATTCTCCACATCTTCTTCATGGGAGTCAATTTTCTATCTCCTGCCCATCAGTCATTTACTGTTGCTACTTCAGGCCTCAGATTTCTTCTCTGACGCAGGGGTTGATCTTGAATGGTTTGACAAAATTATTGGAGGAAGCTGTGTTTACTATTCCAGGGACTCAACCAGACTAATCAACAGAATTTCCTACATACTCAATATTAAGCATTAAAACCTTCAGGCTTAGGGAAAGCTTGAAACTGAATTGATCCTTTCTTCCTTTGCAGGTGGAATGTAGCAGTAAATCAAATCTTAATCAAGTTATTATCTGAAAATCTAATCATAATAAAGTAGCAATCCACCCCAAATGGACAAATTATCATTCAAAGACGGGAAGGCAGAAGCTAGTAGAATAGAAGACTCCTTGCTCCTTTTCAAGAGCCAAAGCAAGCAGTTTCACCACTCTCTTGCCAAATTTAGATGATCCTCCTTTAAATCCTATTCATATGCTCCCCCCGCCCCAGGATTAATAACATATTTTTTGGAGAATCAGGGAATCTTGCATTGGACAAGCCAAAATTTACATTCCATTAGAACAGTGGTTCCCAACCATTTTTTTGCCCCGCACCCCTAAAGAAATTTCACTCGAACCTCGCACCCCCTGAAATAAATAATAAATAAAAATGCCAACATATAGCCAATATCCTATTATTTACCTGGACTTTTCTTGCACCCCCTGGAATATCGTCTCGCACCCCCAGGGGGTGCGAGCACCCCAGGTTGGGAACCCCTGCATTAGAAGCAGAAATGGCAAAATGGTTTTTTATGAAACTATGTTGCCACTCCTTATCACCCATCCCCTCTCACTTGTGACTGTATGACTGTAACTTTGTCACTTGTATCCTTACAATTTTTATTGACTGTTTCCTAGTATGATTTAATTGATTATTGTACCCTATGATTAAGTGTCGTACCTTATGATTATCGACTCCTGATGAATGTATCTTTTCTTTTATGTATACTGAGAGTATTTACACCAAGACAAATTGCTTGTGTGTCCAGTCACACTTGGCCAATAAAGTATTCTATCTATCAGATGTGGGTAGTTTTTATCAAAAAGATATTCCAAGTTTTTGTAATTCTAACTTTTTCCCAGGAGGGCAACTGCGCTGTAATGGAGAGAGTGAGCATTGGGTAAGGATAGCCTGCATTTGGAAATAGCTTGCAAGACCTTTTGCAATATTGCTTTCAGGGAGGTAAATGTACACAAAACGTGTTCATTGTACTTGTCTGTGTCTTCTCCTTTTTGTAAATGAAATTCTAGTCAGGATTTCATGCTGAACTTTAGAATAATCACTTCATTTAGGCATTAAATTATTCAGTGTTACAGTGTCTCAAGAAAAAGGCTGGCTTGTTTTTAAAGAGAGTGTTAAGGTTTTATTCAGCACTTGGAAGTAATCATGTGAATTTTTTGGTTTAGTTCTGAGTTTCAGATCATTAAGTATCACAAAGGAATAAATCTGGAGCAATGCTCACAAGATGTATGCATCTTCATGCATTTTTTAAAAATACAAATCAAAACAGGACTAATGAGCAAATCCAGGAAATGCGAAAGTGTAGATTTGCAACCCACTAATCAGTTCATAACAACATTTTCAGTATGATTATATATGCCTGTTTCACAGACCTATACAGTAGGTCTAAGTCTGGCCTAATGGGGATTGAAAATTTAACACATATGATAAAGAAAGAATAAAATGTTGGTGCTTTTTCATTTTCCAGCACACAAAAAATTATTCTATAGTTCTTATAGCCTCTTGCACATTGTAAGACATTCAGGAGACATTTGATTTGATTTGATTTGATTTGATTTGATTTGATTTGATTTTACTTTATTTTACTTTATTATTTTATTATTTTATTTTATTATTTTATTTTATTTTATTTTATTTTATTTTATTTTATTTTATTTTATTTTTTATTTTATTTTATTTTATTTTATTTTATTATTTTATTTTATTTATTTTATTTTATTTTTTATTTTATTTTATTTTATTTTATTTTATTTTATTTTATTTTATTTTATTTTATTTTATTTTATTTATTATTTTATTTTATTCATTTATTTGTCAAGCGATTATAAGATAACAGGTATAAATATAAACATAATTATGAATACATGAAATGGGTACATATAAGAAAAATAAAAAGAAACAATAGGACAGGGATGGTAGGCACGTTGGTGCGCTTATGCACTCCCCCTACAGACCTCTTAGGAAAGGGGTGAGGTCAATAGTAGACAGTCTAAGGTTAAAGTTTTTGGGGTTTGGGGAAGAAACCACAGAGTCAGGTAGAGTATTCCAGACATTGACCACTCTGTTGCTGAAGTCGTATTTCCTGCAATCATGTTTGGTGAGGTTTACCTTGACTTTGTATCTATTGTGTGCTCTTGTATTGTTATGTTTGAAGCTGAAGTATTCATTGACAGGTAGGACATTGCAATGTATAATTTTATATACTATACTTAGATCGGACCGAAGGCGGCATAGTTCTAGTGAAATATTTCTGGTGAAATATTCTTGTGAAATATTTCTGGACTTTCTCAACTGTGTTAATATCAGATACGTAATGCGAGTTCCAGACTGATGAGCTGTATTCAAGTATTGGTCTAGCAAATGTTTTGTATGCTCTAGTTAGTAGTGTGATATTACCAGAGAAAAAGCTACATAGGATTAGGTTAACAACTTTTAATGCCTTTCTGGCTATGTAGTTACAGTGGGCTCTAGCGCTTAAATCATTAGAGATGAGTACTCCAAGGTCCTTGACAGAGTTTGGATCATCAAGGTCTTGACTATTCAGCTTGTATTTTATTTTCTGATTTTTTTTGCCAATATGTAAGACAGAGCATTTATTTGTTGAGATTTGAAATTTTAGAAAGACTTCATCCTACTTTACAAAGCAGTCCTTAAATATTGCAATTGTTAGTGTCAATTCTGCTAAAAAAATCTGATACTAGCCCTGTTGGAAGCACACCATTAAGCTACTTATGTGTCACCATTGTTAATCAGTTCTAGAATATATTTTGACTACTGTACAGTATATCCTTAATGTCAAAGAGTTTATTCCCAGGACCTTCTCCTATTTTCCAGTAGCCTTGAGTGACTTTCCAAAAATACCTTTAACTCTTGAATATTTATAAACGTAGTGCCAGTTTACTATAGTAGTTAAAGCATCAGGGAAGAAACAGGGAGACTTGGGAATTCTAGTCCCACCTTAGGCACAAAGCCAGTTGGATGACCTTGGGATAGTCACTTTCCCTTAGTCCTAGGAAGGAGGCAATGGCAAACCACTTCTGAAAAACCTTGCCAAGAGAACCATGAACCACTTGTTCATGCTGTTTCTGGGAACTGGACATCATAAATGTAAGGAAAGAAAAAACACAAATATAGAGTGTTGTCATTTGCTACAACATAACAGCATTAAAATACTCTTCAGGGAAGGTACCATATCCATGGATAAAGTACAATTTGGCTTCAGAAGGAAAGACAGTTAAAGTAGTGTAGGCATATGTTAAAATTGAGCATCAGTGTGACTGTAGAACTTCTT
The DNA here is from genome assembly GCF_049901735.1 of Notechis scutatus. NCBI lineage: Eukaryota > Metazoa > Chordata > Lepidosauria > Squamata > Elapidae > Notechis > Notechis scutatus. The sequence goes on from NC_142013.1 coordinate 88,916,567, forward strand.
GGTATATATTTATTTATTTATTTATTAAATTTATTTACCGCCCATCTCTTTGCAAAGCCAATGTAGTTTAAAAGAAAAAATCTCAAATGGGAAAGTAAGACCTTTGATATGATTCAACAAGAGTTTCCCCTTATATAGCAGATAGAATCAGTTGTTTAGGCAAAGGGTGTATAATATTTCTCTATACATTATAGTGATTATTCATACTCTGGCATCTATGTATATTAGTGCAGTTGCACTCAGAAGGCATATGTGTCCTTCCTGCTTTAAACTCACAACTGGTGGATTTTCCAAAAGTATATTCTGTTTTGAAAAATATTTCTTTTCTGCTCAGATACTTTAGTGAATCTAGCCAATATGCAGCCCTTAATTTTTGCTACTTACCCTATTCTTTCCAATTTATGCATCTATGTTGGATAGTCCAGTTTTAGACATGTCTCCTTCACATATCCTGGACTGATTATGTTCCTTTGGAGATACTTACCCTAAGCAACCCTTGTGCAAAGAAACTAATAGGCAAAAGAAGTTGATTGGCCATATAATTTAATTGACATTTGTGTCCTAAAATTCACCTTCTAAGTCAACCTGGTTTTCTTATTCCCCTCCTAATCAAGAAATTTGACTGCTTCCTGTTACTGGCTATAGCCTCAAGGTATCCACAAGGAATTAAATGCAACATTTCTGAGTTGATTAGCATTACATTTCATCTGTTGAAGGCAGAGGCTGTGGATGGCCTGACTGTGCTGATCCAGCAATTAATGGCCATTTTGTTATTATTTCAGGTCTTTATCTTTTCCTCTCCTGTAGGAACATGACACACAAGTTTCTCCTGGAAAGATACTGAAAAAGAGTTTCTTTTGGCTAGCCTTAGGGAACTGTCTCTCTCTGTTCTTCCAATTTTTTGTGCCTGACGTCAGTGACAACTGGTTCTAATGGAAATCTGATATGCCTGTCCCCTAATGTATCAAAACAAAAAGACAATGTGTGATGTGATACAAAGACCAAGCTTAGGTTATGTACCAGATACATCAAAGGCAGAGGTATTTCAATGAAAGGTTACCTATGCCTAGAAAAACATTTCACTTTATTAGGAGCAGTTAAATAGCACAGCCTTTGCATTAAGTAAAAAGAAAACTCCCTCCCTTTGTAAAATAAACAGGGGTATGAGAAATTATGATTGAGAGGCTGCCACTTCCAAAGCCCCTCTCAACTCTCACCAGTTAGGATGAAACAGGAAATAGGTAGTTAAACAGGAAATAAGAATGCTCAGCTGTCTTTTCAGGAGTATTTCAGGAGAAGTCCATTTCATCAGAAGTTTAGTGATCCAGCTTTTACATTCCCATACACGAGCATACCTTTGCTAATAGTATAACCCATTCTTAGAAACCCCCAAATCTTTTCATAAGTGCAAATCTTTGTGCAAAGCCAAGATTTTGTGCAATTGTGGGAAGCAGCTTCCAGATTGTAGGGATCTTAAAAGAATGTCTTTGAACATGTTTTTCAGCTTTAGTATTCTTTGGTTGTATATGCATTCTTTGCTATCCTGTATTCACAACTGAACAGATGTACTTTAAACAGGGTTCAGAGTTGCCATCGTGAATAAAGGACAAGTGGGAACAGGAAAGCATCAGTTGAGTTCCCCACTCTTCTCATGAGTCCTATGTTGTAACTGTAACCATATTTTTATATCATTCAACTTTTATATCATATTTTACATTTATATCACTTCACTCAACTCTGGTAAGACAGAGTGGATCTGAGTTTTTGTCTCTCACCCTCAGGCCCAAGTGATATTTCATCCCTGACTCTGGATGAGATGGCATTCTGCTGGACTAATTTGGGGTGGTGGTCCTAGCCCCATGGCTCCTCCTCAAGGAGCAGGAGGCAGCCAAAGTTAAAGGGACCTTTGCACAGATTCATCTGGTGCACCAGTTGTGTGCTTTCCCATATGGGGAGGTCTTGCTCATACTCATTCATGCTTTTGGTCAATTCCACTTGGATTTCTGAAATGTGGTCTACATAGGGGTGTACTTGAAGACCATTGAAAAGCTATAATGGGTCTAGAATGCAGTAGTATGCACAATAACGAGTGCCCCTAAGTTCACCCATATAACTCCTCAGTTGCATGAACTGCATTGGCTTCCAGTTTCCTTGAATGTAATTCAAGATGCTGGTTATTACCTTTAAAGCTCTACAAGGCATGGAGTCAGGTTATCTGTAGGATTACCTTGTCCTAAGGTCATCTCCCCATTGTACCAGATCAAATAGGATAGGCATGTTCCGCCCTTCCCTTAAACATTGCTATCTTATGGGATCCAGGAAGCCTGCCTTTTCCATGGCAGCCTCTACCCCATGGAATACTCTTCCCTCTGAAATTCCGCATCCATTCTCCTACCGGTAGCTTTCCAAAAAACACTTAGGACTGCCTTTTCCCCCAGGCACTGAGATTGAGGAGATAAGTAAGTGATGGACTGCAAGTGAAAGTTTAACTTTGTGTCCATTTTTAATATGATTTTAATAGATATAGGTATGTTTAAGGGGATATTGATATCATTTTAATGGTTGGTTGAGAACCACATAGAGTTCAATATAAGGTGGGTGGCTATATAAATGTTTTAAATAAATAAATAAAGCATTGCAAAGAATGTTAAAGTGTTTGTTTTATGTAATCCAGAACGAAACCTGCAAATTAGGTATGTAAATAATTACAGAATTAATCTCACTTCAATATATATTTTCCTAGCATGGAACATGAATTTTCATCTTATCTGGTGTGGATGGCTGTCTGTAAAAAAGTAAATCGTTATTCTGATATAAAGTTCAAATGTTTTATGATTGATTGGGTGTTAAATGACAATATTTGCTCATCAATCTCTTGCACATAAAATGGCTTAGAAAATATATGCAAATGAACACTTTGCAGGAGAATTTGGCAAAAGACATTTCAATGACATTTCTCTCTCCTTCCAAAAAGCTTGTTTATTTTCATGCTACTATAGTTATTAAAATTTGAGCAGAAGTTCTAACCAGGTGAGTTGATTAAGAAACTCATATTGCATGTCTTCTATTATTATTTTTTTCAACTTCCTGTGCCAAGCTTTCCTTCCCATTAGGCCATCTCAAGTATCAAACTCTGATGTCACAAAGGAAGGACAACAAATTTGATCATCTATATACTACTAAAATTCTCCAGTTTGTATGTTACATTTAACTGGATGAAAGACTGTGTCGTAGGGCAATCATTTTTGAATCAAGTACTTCAAATGGATTGACTTACAGAATGACGCCAAAATTCAGAACCTATAAAATTTGGCAAATTTAATAATTAAATTTTTGTGACAAAAATTATCATAAAGCATTTTAAAGATATAATACAACATGTTGCAAAATATTTCAGCTTCTGATATTTGACTGTGCAATACAGTTCAATATGGACTCTTGAATATCTATCTGAATTTTTAAGAACTTTTCCAGTGCATTAGAAACTTTGACATTGTGGAAGGCATTGAGAAATCCGGTAAGGAAATATCTCTAAAATGATGACCTAGCAGGTCACAGGTAGTCTATTAATTATTAATATTGCAGGATTTTCTGCTTCATGTGCCAAAATAATGTGGATTATATTTTATAGCTTGTACTTTGATAAGGCAAGAAAGAAATATGATTCAGCTCTTCCAATGCAGGGAACAGGATATTTTGAATTGGCTTTGGTTGTGTGCAGGAATTTCCAGGTGGTAAATATTGACATTCTAGAATATTTGATGTCAAAATCAGTACTGTATCCAATTCAACTGCAATACCTATTTTCTTTTAGTGTGCATTTCACCTCTGCCATTCGAGCATTACTTCAGAAAGTCTGGCATTCTGGAAACCTTTTAAAGAAGTTGAACAATGACATTGAAATTGTTTATGTGTCTCTGGCTGTAATATGAAGCAAGACACTGCAGATCATTTTACCCATAATGCCATATGGAAAATCAATGAATTATATTGATACAACTTCCTTCTGATTGTCTCCCCAGTGGAATCAATTCATATTTACTTTCTTAGTTGTTTTTGTCCTTGGGATTGTCCAATACATGATTTGAACATTTCATTAATTATTTCACAATAGGATGATTAAGTAAAAATAATGTTGTATGGCCTATTAAGTCAAACACTTAGTAATTATAGAACAAGGCTCTGCAGAATTTTTTTTGTAACATCTGGAGGAGTAGCTTGCCTGTATTTTCTTCCTAGGTTGATAGAATGACTCCCAAATTCATCCTGTTGGATTTCATGTCTAAGGCAGGATTAGAACTCATGAACTCCTAGCTTTAAATCAAGCAACATTGGCTCTCTTCTGTCACAGACATCTATGCATATCAAAAAAATACCATATTATTTGTGGTCTTTTACTAGTGAAGATTTTTTTTATTTTATTGTTTTTGCCTACATCACTACAAATGCAGGTAATTTATATATGTAACTCTGAATTAACTTTCTCCCCCTCTTTAAATAAACAATACCTTTAGATAGCCATTTAAAGAGTTACTAAATAGTATGGAAAAAGTATTTGTTGGTAATCTAGCATTAGAGACTTTGGATTTCCTTTTCTCTCAGTCAAATAAATGTTTTTGTCTTTTTTGTAGATAAAAACCATAAATAATAGACATCTCAAAATTAAAATTCAGAGTGATATTTTTTAGTAACCGGTACTTACCTTCAAATTAATGAAGGTTATTTCTGGAAAAAAATTGTGAAAAATTGCCACTTTTTAATCAATGCAAAATAAATAAAATGTTTCTGTACTAAAGTGAGAGCCAGGTTGCTGTAATGGATGAGGCACCAGATTAGAAACTGGAAGTCTGTGAGTTCTACTCATGCTTTAGGGAGGAACCCAGATGGGTAACTTGGGCTGCTCACACTATCTCTCTCAGCCCTGCGAAGAAGGCAATAACAACCACTTTTAAAAATCTTGCCAAGTAAAACTGCAAGAACTTTCCCACACAGTCACCAGGAATGAGAGGGAGGGAGGGAGGGAGGGAGGGAGGGAGGGAGGGAGAGAGAGAGAGAGAGAGAGAGAGAGAGAGATGGAAAATCAAAGCTTATCATTTAAATAGGTTAACTTTAAAAAAAAGATTTTAACTCACCCCATCTTACAGGGTAAACAGGCTAAATTTGGGGTATGATCTTCTATTTTGAATCAGGGGTTTATATTTCATTTGATTTATAAATAAATACACCACTAAGCCCTTTATGCAGTTTTTATTGATCTCAAATCTGAATTTCACTTTATTTTTAGAATGAAACTGTAGAAGAAACTAAGAATGCCATAACTGGTAGATGCTTGTTATTACTTATTTATAGGTTACATTGTAGTGCAACTTTGAGAGTGATTTGCAATGTGAAAAGATCAACTATTTCTGATCCATCCTAGCAATCATACTTTTAATTTTTTATGTTAATTCAGAATACACCCACACACCACCAAAACAGTGGAAAGAGATTACTTATTTTATTTTACAGTATGGTTACAAATGATTACAGATGATGTGATACTCTTAAATTAGTCTCTGAAGACTAATACTGCCATTTTGATTAATTTGTAATTAATAGTGTAATAAAACCAAGATTATGATATTTTTCTAAGGAACCAAGGGCGTATAACTGAAAAAATGATGATGTTATTGAACAGTTTAAAATTTTTAAAAAAATATTTTGATACATTGAGGAGAAGGAGAAAGTGAAGGAGATTATCATTCCCAAATGGCCAAAGGGTAAACCCATCTTTTTATGGAGCTCAGTTTGACCCAGTTACAAAGTCAACTTCACCTCATTATGGATTTACACTTCAAATTTCTGATACTTTTGCTATATGGTCAAACATGGTTCAACTGGGAATGATGTTACTTATGTTTTAGGGAACAATGTGGTTTTTTTTAATGTTCAGGTACGTTAAAATTAAAGTATTCTCCGTCAGGTCTAGTCCTTCCTTCTACATTTATTTATAAGTCCTAAACCCTATCAAACTGCTGATATTATCTATCAGAAGATATGCCCTATGAGGCAGCAGGAGAAGTTTTTTTTTTTTTAAAGAAAATCATCACAAACATAGAACTGCAAAGTGATCTAGCAAGTGCCTTTTCCTATTGTCAAACATGAAACCAAACATGGGAACCAAATCTTCTCTTCACCCAGCTGGTCTGTTATTGTAAGACCTTGGCTCTGCACAAATTTTGGAATGCTTTTCATTAAGGTTCACTCCAATATTCTTCCATCTGCTATGCTAGAGGACAAATATAACAGACTAATATTTTCCAACAAATGTGGTGGCTTCTGTGGTTTAGAAGCTGTTGAAATCATTAAGCATTCCTTTTTATACCACTCTTTTTGTAAAGTTCTTTGTGTGGAAATTATATCACTTTTAACACTGCACTTCTGCAAAAGCTTCCTATGTTTCTTTTCTTTTAGCAGAGAAATTTCCTGGTACAAAGTAGTCAAATCTTGGTTAAGGCTTCTAAAATCCACTGGAAGGTTGTAAAGGCACATGTCGATGTCTTTATGACATTTCAGTTGAGATTTTGATCAATAGCATCTGTATAATTATGTATGAAAGCTGGTCTTATTTTTAAGTGGTATTAACACTGAGCTGAGATATTTTATGTGCTCTTTTTGGATGAGGATAAAACACAAAATATGAGTATGAAAACATGAGTATGAAAATAAGTTTTTAAAAGGATAAATATCAACCAGGGGAAATTGATGCTCTCTTTAACCATAAAGAGGTGGTTTGGGGATTATTGGTATGAAATGTGTGGAAATGGTCTGAGACTGATGCAAAAAAGAATGCAGAAGCAGATGTAGGAGATGAGCAGGCTAAGTTAGAAGGTGGAGTTAAACGCATCATCAGTTTGAAATCATTGTACAACCAGAAGAGACCCCAAGTCCAGTTCACCCCCATGAATTCAATTGACCCTTATCTAGTGCCAATTTGGCTTGGACCATTAGTTTCTCAGATTCTTGTGTATAGGTACAGAATAAACTCTCAGTACTAGATCTCAACTTCTGTTCCTGGTTATTTGCACCTACTAGCAGATGATAGGTAGGGATCACTAAAGAAGCATGTTTGAAATTTGTCCATAAAAATAGCAATAATTTATAACTGGTTCTCCATTGCCTCCTTTTCCTTTGCCTCTTTTCTAAGGAAACTTAGGTTTCCAGGGACAACCCAGCTTAGTTTCTGAGTTGTAGCAAGTTCATCTAGGTGCTGCTGACTGCTGAGATTTAGCATCTGGTACCCCTCAGTAAATCACAGGTGTTCAAGGTTCTTCTTGAAACGACTCATGTATTACCAATGGTGTCAGCAAAATTATGTATGTCATAATTTTGCTTACATTTAAACTTTTTTCTGCAGCTTGACATTGAGAAGGATAGCTACTACAGGAGTTATACTGCTGGCTTGTTGTTATTTATATCCTGATGACAGCAGGCAAATTGTGTTCAACTTATTTCACCTGGCATGGTGGTTAAAATTAGGTTACTATATAAATAGATGTGGTTATGTGACTTTGTAAAACGAAAAGATGCCATTAACATTAGTATTCCGGAATTTATAAATGAAGCACTAATGTTGTTTCAGTCAAAAGGGTTATATTAAGACTCTGTCCAGGAAACCTTTAATGCTATTTCCTACACTATGCTCCACAAGGTGACTTTGCAGGATTTTTATTGGCTGAAGTCTGTCTGTGCATTTTTATTGTAGAAGGCTTAAAAATCAGGAGAGATTCTCCACATTTTCACCTGAGAGCTGAATTCCTAATTGAGCACCTCATATCACAGCTAAATTATTCCTTCTTTGGGCCTAGGAAAATATAAATGCAAGCTGTGTATACATTTCCTCAAACACCTTTCATTGTGAAATGTAAATTTCCCCCCGACTCTAATGGCTAGAAAAAAAGCTATTTTTCTAAAACCTCAATACATTTTCTAAGGTACATTTTTCAGAGTCCTTTGAAAGAAAAATGTTCTTCCAATTTTACTTTTTCCAACCCAATGGCATGTGGTAAAGAAATTATGCAAAGCAATTTTACTGTCCACCTATCTATCTGTCAGCACGTCAGCAGGATAATTTTCCAAAAGTTGAACATCACCAGATTTGGTATGGTGTGATAAATGAGCAAAAGGAAGATTAAGTTTAAAAGTGGATTGGAACTGGTTTGAGGCTGCAGGAAAAAAAATCTGCAGAGAATTGGGCAGAGGCTCATTCTAAATCCTTTTCTCCTGGTCATGTGATCCAAAGTAGGACATATGTCATTCAACCTATGGTTCCAGTGTGTGCATGCACACAAACACAGGGAGAAACAACACAAAGTGAAGTAGAAATCTACATACTGAAGTAAGGCGTTATTTCGTTACATAATTTATGTCGCTATTAGTAAAAGGTTTGAAGAGAATTCCAAAAACTATGCTCAGCGTGCTTTCCCTAATTCATTTTAAAATGTTCAAGTAGAAATCGAAATGTTCTGAAGCAATGTTATAGTTTGTAATTAAAATTGCCCTGTTTAGTTTAGTTTATCTTAAGAACCTATCAAATTATGCTTGGGGATGAACCTATACTTTGGTAATAATATTATTGTGAACATTTTAAGAGGTGAGGACATTTATTTTGTTTGATGGGCAAATATTTGGTGTATTGTTCCTGGCAAACTGGGACGATGACTTTACAAAATGCTAGCGCCTGCCTGCAGGGTAAATCCACAGAGCATTCTCTATAGGATAGAGGGGATTGCCAGGATAAATTTAATCTTTGAGAAGTGAGTTTATTTATGAGCATTAGGAGTTCAGACAAAGGGAAAGGATGGTATAGAAAAATATTTAAGAAAACATCGTAGCAAAGTAAATGGGAGATAAATGTATTGTCATTTGGAATAATTGTGCAAAACTGGGAAATAGAAAGAGAGATAGCTGTTTGCATGTTGTTGGAGAGAGGGATTGAGTTATTGCAGTGACAGAGTTTGTTTAGTGATAAGTTGTAGATTTAACCTTGAGGCTCTCCTTGTGTTCCTTTTGATAAGGGAAAGATAGCAAAAGGAAATGCATATCACACCTGGACCACAGAGGGTCATTACTTCTCTGTTCCTTTTCTGTAATCCAGAAATGGCTTTGCTGGTTAAAGATTTTCAAAAAGAGTGTAGCATGCTGTGAGTGGACCTGGGTGCTTGTCTTTTTATAGATCACCTGCATTACATTTATCACACTTTCCCAAGTCATGGGAGGTTAACTATCTTGGCATATGCCCAGATAAAGGCTTAGTTCATGAAATCAGTCCTGGAGAGGTTTTGACTGAGCTATCAAATGATGAGTTTAAGGTACCCTTAGTTTTACATAACTTATATTTATCTTAACCCTCAACCACAGATATACTATTTCGCCTATGCTATTATAGACATGAGGTAATAATGACTGCTCTAGCTGCTGGCCATAGTCCAGGTAATTGCACTACAATATAGTGACTAGTGGGTCTGGATCTATTGCTTCCAAAAGATACAGAAGACAATTCGAATTTGTTCTTGTCATATAAATTATTGCACGACATAGATTGTACCTGGTCATCAATTTCATCAGGAGCTTCATCATTGCTATTGTCAGAATCGGTGGGTTCCTTATCATCCATTACAAAATTCCTCATTGTAATCCAACTCCCCTTCACTCAGATAACTCTCTGCTTCTTGATACCATTTTAGAACAGTTTCTTTGAAGGTTGGATCACCAAATCACACTCTGTTTGGCAGAAAACGTGACCCCCGACATTATAAAAATATATTCGTTAACAAAGATCTGTGGTCACTTTGTAAACCGCTTAGGAGGGCTGTGAAGCACTGTGAAGTGGTATATACAGTAAGTCTAAGTGCTATTGATTTTGCTAGATTAAAAGATAAATTAACAATACTAAGAAATATCACAATATGATACACTGTAACACTGTATGGTTAAAAAGAGTCCCTTCTTATCCCTATGGGTGGTCTGTGTCTTCCTCAAATTTGAATCCTTTTGGAAATAAATGGGGAAATTCTCTTGTGATCCCTTGAGAGTTTTGTCTAGCTCACAGCCTTCTAGGAAATGGTCTGAAGTTCTGCCATGTTCAATCATCTCCTTGAGGCTGGGAGTCTCTAGCATAGGAGGAACATGACTAAGCCTGCTAGATAGTAAGTTTATTGAATGCAGTTTCCTTGACTTTGCCATAATGAACTTTATAATTAGGTTCAACCTTAATCTGTGGAAAGAAAGTTATGCTAACTTAACCATAAATTCATTCAGAAGTCTTGTGGAAGTTATGACTTTGTAGCTTGATCCTCCACCATTACTTCAGCTTTAGGATTTGTTCAACAATAGTGAAAATAATAAATTCTAATGACAGAAAAATGCTCTCAATTGTTTTTCCTCCTTATAAAGTATAAAGGGACAGTACACATTTTCCTCACTCTCCTGTAGTATTTGCCCTCTTCCATCAGTCCAGCTTTGTTTGTGATGCTGACCCAAACCCAGAAGAAGAACTAAGCCCAGTCAATGTATGAACATCTATGGGCATTGCTGAAGTTGGTATCAAAAGAGGAACTGCACTGCCATGCACCTCACAATTCAGTGCCTTAAGGAATTTATTAGGACTGCTTTTCAGTGCAGGAAATCAAACCTGAAACAGTGCCCAGGGAATGAAATATGTAAGCAAGAAATGAATGGTTATCCTCAGTAGAAATCTGAAGGGGAGATATTTTGGATTAGTTTGTGTCTGATGATGTCTTCTCATCTCTCTTGGGTACAGTAGTTGAGAACAGGTATGCCAAGTAAAATCTCTTCAGATTGCTGGGACATGAGCACGCTTATTATTAGTTAAAAATAATTTAAATTGCACTCTTGGGGCAATTTATGAGCTTGCTCATGGCAGCAAGTTATTATTTTGATCAGGCTGCTCATTTCTGAAGTCTCTTGGCAACAGCTTTAAAATAACTTTCCCTTGGGAATGAAGACCAATCTGCACTAACAAATTAGAATGTACTAAAATAAACACACATTTATACTCATCTTTGCAGCGGTATTGCGAGACACATTTGAAATCTGACTTAAATTTGCTAACAAGGAAAACACAATGAAGTATCTGGTTCAGTGAATTTTTATTTGCTGCTGGCTGGGTTTCTTACTGATTAAATGCAATTCTATCAAACCATTCTCCACCCTAGTTAGTGGCAGTTGCCATCAGCAATGCGGGAATCATCAGAATATTGCCAGAAGAACAGTGGTCTAACAAACACAAATTTGCCACATAATAGATGTTGTCAGCTAATTAAAAGGGTTCTGTGTAATTCCAGTTGCAATTCAAATAATATTGTTTTAGACATGTGTTTTCCCTCCAGTTATTGGGAGACCCAGTTCTACTTTCCTATTTAGCTGCAAAGGGAAAATATATCCTATTTATCTCTTAGAACAACAAGATAATCAGTTACAGCAGATGTCTGGTTTTAAGTCAGCTTACTATTAAGATGGATTCTTGCAAAATTGTGAGAGCAGCAACTGAAAAGATAAAGAAAACTAATTAAAAAATTAGAAGGTGCAGAAAAGGGAAATATTGAGAAAGAAAGAAAATAAGAATATAATAAAGAAAAGAAATATTTAAGGAAATAACTTCTTCCTTCATCATGAGTATAAGCAATTTTAGTAATTTATCATCTTTAAAATACAGCAAATTATTTCTTCTTCCTGTATCCCAACTCTTATCTATAAACAAATCCTTAAAATCTTATCACATAAGTCCTGATCAGCAAAAATCCATTAAGAGTTATTAGAGAAAACACATCTACTTTAACCTTGATTAAATAAATCAACATTACAGTATATTCTCTCCTTTTACTTTTAACAGTTTTGATCTTTAGTTCAACAGTTTTAGTTAACAGTTTTGATCTTTAGTTCCTTGAAGATCTTTAGAACTTGAATATTTTTTATTTTTTTCTTTGTTTCTTGTCACAAAATTCTTCAAAGTTTTACAAGTCTCCTTTGTACATTCGATATAGGAAAATTATCCAGGCCACTCTTTTGGTATCTCTGTTTTAAGTATTATGAAGTCATCCAATTTTGTAGATCCAGTGTAGCTTTCTTTTCCATATAATTTTTGTAGCCTGTCATTTTTAAATACAGTTTCCAATCAGTCTCAATCTTCAATAACATCTTTTAAACACAATCTATTTATAAAGGCAGACACTCTTAAAATTAATTTCTGGGTCTATTGTTCAAAAATGTCCTTCAATATCTTTAATGTTAAAATATTCTGTACTAAGAAAATTGTAAAATTTGATCTCCAACTTGGCTGGCACGCTTTCATGTGGGATGGAAAATCTAAACAACATTCATATTTCCAAAGGCACCATGTAAGAAATGTGTTGTTCAATATCTGGGGAAAGATTAAAAAAACCCACTACCCAAAGGTTCCATTGTGGCTATCTACATTGGAAGCAGTCACATATCCAAATCTATTGGATTATGAAAATATTGTCAGGTATGAAGATTTACTATATGATACCGGAGAGCTTAAAAATAGGAACCAAATACAAATTCAAGGAAAGGAGATAGCATGGTGGCCCTTTGCACAAATACAAACCCATTATAAAAAAGAAATAGAACAATTTGGCTTTAATATGATTCCACAAGAATTAGGTAAAATATGGCTAGGAGAGGAAAAGAAAACAATTAGTAAAACATATAAATATCTTTTGGATTACAAATTAAAAGAAGAAATAGTCACAGAATCTATGATAATTTGGGCTAAAAACGTGGGTCATAGTATTGAATTAGATAAGTGGGAACACATCTGGCAAACAAATTACAAATTAACCATATCAGTCTCATATAAAGAACATTTATATAAAATGGTTCATCGTTGGCACCTACCTCCCACGAGACTGGCTAAGATGTTCCCCAACCTACCACCCAACTGTTGGAAATGTAACTACGCACAAGGAACATATTTTCACATGTGGTGGACTTGCCCATGTGCTCAGAAGTTTTGGAGAAATACTAGAAATTGGATTTTAAATATAACAAAACAAAATTTAAAACTTGAACCCGAAACCTTTCTGCTAAGTATGATAGATTTAAACATGGAGAAAAAATATCAATATTTAATTTTGCACATCATAACTGCGGCCAGAATAACCTATGCACAAAACTGGAAACTGTCTTTCATTCCTTCAGAGGATATGGTAATTTTAAAAATACATGAATGTGCTGAGATGGATAGCCTAACCAAATTGTTAAAAAACAAACAAGATAGTGACTATTATGAAATATGGAACATTTGGTATGATTGATTAAAGAAAAGGTAATATTTGATATTTGGATAAGTTATGGAAATGACAGAAGATGTGCATTTAATTATAAACTATATAGAGAAATTAAAACATTAAAAGAACGAAGGAGTTATTATAACAAGGCAGATCATGTCAATGATAAAGATAAAGAAAATTTTTTTAACCATTGCTCAATATATGCTGTAAAATGTATATATATATAAAACACACACACACACACATATATATTAAGAAAACATACATACACACACACACACACACACACACACATATATTGATTTGTCTGTTTTAAATGTATGTCAAATAAATGTTTTTTGTCTAGGAAAAAAAAAAGAAAATTGTAAGTATTATTTACCTTTAATTGTGACCTTTAGTTCCTCCTAGTTCCCTCTAGTATCCAATCTTCAAAGTCACAAAGGTGCTTTTTCAAAAGGCAAATGGACTTTATTTGTGTTTTTTTTTGAAGATATTTCACTTCTCACCCAAGAAGCTTCTTCAATTCTGAATGAATGGGGTGGTGGTGAATAGAAATATTTATAGTCCTTGTAGTCATCTGGTCATTAGAATTCTCTCTGAGAGTTGTTGAGGCCACTTAGGAGTTTATCTGTGCCTTCAGCCAATAACTTTTACAAAAAGAGTTCTAAATAGGCAAGAAAATGGTAAAAGAGCACCTTCTACTCTAACCAAGTTCAAATCAGCAGACCTGATAGATTACATCCCAGAGTTCTGGAGGGGTTGACAGACATGATCTTAGAAACTTTGAATCATATTTTTCAAAGATCCTGGAGCACTGGGGAATACCAGAGGACTGGGAAAGAGCTGACATGGTTCCCATCTTCAACAAAGGGAAAAAAAACAGATCCAGGAAACTACAGACCAATCAGCCTAACATCAGTACCAAGGAAGATCCTGGGAAAGATAATCAAGCAACAGATCTGTGAACACGCAGAAGCAAGTAAAATTATAACTAGATGCCAGCATGGACTTGTCAAAAACAGATAATGCCAAACAAATCTTATTTCATTCTTTGAAAAAAATGACTAAATTAATAGACCAGCAAAATGCTGTGGACATAGCATACTTGGATTGCAGTAAGGCATTTGACAAAGTAGATCACAACCTACTTCTTGGTAAGCTAGAAAAATGTTAGATAGACAGCATCACCAGCAAATAGATTCATAATTGGCTGACAAACTGTACTCAGTGTGTACTCCTTAATAGAACTACATTTATGTGGAGGAAAATAAGCAATGGGATATCCTAAAGCTCTTCAATACTCTTCAATATCTATCTATCTATCTATCTATCTATCTATCTATCTATCTATCTATCTATCTATCTATCTATCTATCATCTATCTATAAATCTATCTAGTTTTCTATCTATCTAATCATGTACTAATGGACAAGGCAACCAGAGGAAGTAACTTTCCACAAGAAGAAATCTCAAATTAAAGAGTATCATGGCTTCTTTTTAAAATTGTACCCCAGTAGATTGACCCAGACTCAAAAGAACAGTATGGATCCATATTTTTTAAAATATTTCCATATGAAGGTTGGGAAGATATTATATTTTGAAGAAAAAAGATATAAAAGTGAAACATGAAATTAATCTATATAGTATTGCTTTCTATTGTCTGTATTCTATATTGCTTTTCATTGCTATTGCCATTACTATAATAATTACTATGCCTTGTTATACTGCTATTTAATTATATTATTATTATTACAATATTTCTTCTACATTATACTCTATAGTATTACTAGCAATCTTTTCTTCTTAGAAATCTATTATGCCTTCTGCATTAATTCCCCCCCCCCTCAGATGCCTTCTGCTTTTTTCTCTCTTAATAGTTAGCATGTAGAGTATATGTCTTTCCACATTGTGCTTTGCTTTGTTGTGTGCCTATACTTTCTCTTTATTTTATTTTATTTATTTATTTGCCAAACATGTACAATATAACAAGTATAGATGCCATAGCCAAACCTCTAAGCATAATCTTTGAAAAATCTTTCAGGACCAGCTCCTTGCCTAACCTATGGTTACAAGCCACAGTCATCCCCATCTTCAAAAAGGGAGACCCCAGCCTAGTTGAAAATTACAGACCAATCTCCTTATGCTGCATCACCTGTAAAGTCATGGAATCAATTATTAACCAATCCATCATGCTCCACTTAGAGACAAACAACCTACTCTCCAATAAACAATTTGGTTACAGAAAAAAACTATCCTGTAATCTGCAACTCTTACACTGCAAAAACATATGGACGACACAACTCGACCAGGGCAAAGCAATAGACGCAATCTACATAGACTTCTGTAAAGCCTTTGATTCAGTGGTACACGACAAACTACTCCTAAAAATAAAATCCTATGGTATCTCTGGACAACTGCATAACTGGATAGAAGCATTCCTGACAAACAGACAACAAATGGTCAAAATTGGGAGTGTCCTATCAAATTCTGTACCTGTCAACAGTGATGTCCCCCAAGGCAGTGTTCTAGGACCAACTCTCTTCATACTCTACATAAATGACCTCTGTGATTTGTTAACCTAATCCTACGTAGCTTTTTCTCTGGTAATATCACACTACTAACTAGAGCATACAAAACATTTGCTAGACCAATACTCGAATACAGCTCATCAGTCTGGAACCCACATTTTGTATCTGATATTAGCACAATTGAGAAAGTCCAGAAATATTTCACAAGAAGAGTTCTCCACTCCTCTACTCGTTGTAGAATACCTTATGCCACCAGACTTGAAATTCTAGAACTAGAAAACCTTGAATTACGCCGTCTTCGGTCTGATTTAAGCATGGTATATAAAATCATACATTGCAATGTCCTACCTGTCAATGAATACTTCAGCTTCAACCATAACAACACAAGAGCACACAATAGATACAAACTCAAAGTTAACTGCACCAAACTTGATTGCAGGAAATACGACTTCAGCAATAGAGTGGTCAATGTCTGGAATACTCTACCTGACTCTGTGGTTTCTTCCCCAAACCCCAAAAACTTTAACCTTAGACTGTCTACTATTGACCTCACCCCTTTCCTAAGAGGTCTGTAGGGGGCGTGCATAAGCGCACCAACGGGCCTACCGTCCCTGTCCTATTGTTTCTCTTATTCTTCTTTTATTTTTCTTATATGTACCCATTTCATGTATTCACAACTATGTATACACTTATACTTACTATCTTGTAAACAATTGGCAAATCAAATAAATAAATAAATAAATAAAATAAATAGATATGAACATAAATATAAACAAAGGAAGTGAATACAGATAAATGGGCACAGTAAGATGGGGACGGTAGGCACGCTGGTGCACTTATGCACGCCCCCTTTAAGGACCTCTTAGTAATGGGGTGAGGTCCATGGTAGACAGTTTGAGGTTGAAGCTCTGTGGGGTTGAGGCTGTAACAACAGAGTTGGGTAGGATGTTCCAGGCATTGACCACTCTGTTGCTGAAGTTGTATAATCTCTTCTTCTGGACCATACAGGCCCTTTGAAGGAAAGACATCTTCTTCCATTTGGCTGCTTTTCTCCATTTACTGGTAGCTGAAGAATTCCAAAACCATTCTTCTACCCTCACTTCCCACACCTGTGTTCAGGTTGCAGCTTTATTGGCAACTCTGTTGTGCTGTCACCAGGCAGGAGCCTCAAACGAGATGGAGGAAAGCAGCACAGATGCCTGACATTTTGCTAAAGAGCTTGTTCTTCCACAAAGTCCCAATGGATCGGGACAAGAGATGAAGTTCAAAAAATGCTCTGAAGGATTGGAATTCAGAAACAATTTTTAGACCCCACTGGAAGAATCAGACTTGAGATTCCAAAGAAAAACAAAATATGGTCCTAAAAAAGAGACAAAAAGCTTGGTAGCAAATGAGAGAATATGGAATGGAAATGCTAAAGATAATGACAAAGAGGACAAAGAAGCAAAGAAGAGAACAGCAGAAGTTGGTAACTCTTTATTACAAGGAACAATAATGTTATGTAGCAGCCAAACTCTCTGGATCATGAAATACACTGCTCAAAAAAATAAAGGGAACACAAAAATAAGACACCCTAGATCTGAATGAATGAAATATTCTTATTAAATACTTTGTTCATTACATAGTTGAATGTGCTGACAACAAAAATCACACAAAAATTATCAATGGAAATCAAATTTAGCAACCCATGGAGGTCTGGATTTGGAGTTACACTCAAAATTAAAGTGGAAAAAAACACTACAGGCTGATCCAACTTTGATGTAATGTTCTTAAAACAAGTCAAAACGAGGCTCAGTAGTGTGTGTGTGGGGCCTCCACGTGCCTGTATGACCTCCCTACAATGCCTGGGCATGCTCCTGATAAGGTGGCGGATGGTCTCCTCAGGGATCTTCTCCCACACCTGGACTAAAGCATCCCCCAACTCCTGGACAGTCTGTGGTGCAATGTGGCATTGGTGGATGGAGCAAGACATGATGTCCCAGGTGTATTCATTTGGATTCAGGTCTGGGGAATGGGCAGGCCAATCCATAGCATCAATGCCTTCGTCTTGCAGGAACTGTTGACACACTCCAGCCACATGAGGTCTAGCATTGTCTTGCATTAGGAGGAACCCAGGGCCAACCGCACCAGCATATGGTCTCACAAGGGGTCTGAGGATCTCATCTCGATACCTAATGGCAGTCAGGCTACCTCTGGCGAGCACATGGAGTGTTGTGCGGCCCCCTAAAGAAATGCCACCCCACACCATTACTGAGCCACTGCCAAACTGGTCATGCTGGAGGATGTTGCAGGCAGCAGGAACGGTTCTCCAGACCCTGTCACATCTGTCACATGTGCTCAGTGTGAACCTGCTTTCATCTGTGAAGAACACAGGGTGCCAGTGGCGAATTTGCCAATCTTGGTGTTCTCTGGCAAATGCCAAACGTCCTGGGCTGTAAGCACAACCCCCACCTGTGGACGTCGGGCTCTCATACCACCCTCATGGAGTCTGTTTCTGACTGTTTGAGCAGCCACATGCACATTTGTGGCCTGCTGGAGGTCATTTTGCAGGGCTCTGGCAGTGCTCCTCCTGTCCCTCCTTGCACAAAGGCAGAGGTAGTGGTCCTGATGCTGGGTTGTTGCCCTCCTACGGCCTCCTCCATGTTTCCTGATGTACTGGCCTGTCTCCTGGTAGTGCCTCCATGTTCTGGACACTACACTGACAGACACAGCAAAACTTCTTGCCATAGCTTGCATTGATGTGCCATCCTGGATGAGCTGCACTACCTGAGCCACTTGTGTGGGCTGTAGACTCCGTCTCATGCTACCACTAGAGTGAAAGCACCGCCAGCATTCAAAAGTGACCAAACCATCAGCCAGAAAGCATAGGAACTGAGAAGTGGTCTGTGGTCACCACCTGCAAAACCACTCCTTCATTGGGGATGTCTTGCTAACCACCTATGCTTTCCACCTGTTGTCTATTCCATTTGCACAACAGCATGTGAAATTGATTGTCAATCAGTGTTGCTACCTAAGTGGACAGTTTGATTTCACAGAAGTGTGATTGACTTGGAGTTACATTGTGTTGTTTAAGTGTTCCCTTTATTTTTTTGAGCAGTGTATATTGCCTCCCAGCAGTACAGGTCAAGAATGCGACAGAGGTGGTAAGACATGTAAGTCCTTTAACAGTGTCATCAACATGGGACAAATAGCAGCATCCAAAGAACATGCAGTTACATCATTTCAGATTCTGAATCTCAAGGAAAGAATTTTAAGGAACTGCATCTTTATACATTGGAAGAAGACTCCAAAAGGAAAGAATAATAATACAGATAGGTACCTGAGTTTGAACTCTTATTTGAAGATGGCAAGTATCAGTTAACAGATAGAATTGAGAAGTATATGTGAAGGTGATGCTTATGAGTGGAATACAGCCACTGAAGGATATAGAAACAATAGACATAGATGAATAATTGTAATGTGCCTTAAAAATAGTGTCTACACAGAAGTCCAAGGGAAAGAATTTGGTTCTGTCTTTGTGGTTATCAGGATTAAAAGCAATGGAAGAAGAGAGTGTGCTCTTGGCTACCCATCAAAAAAGAAAGTATGGATGATATTTTCCAAAAGCAAAGTGCAGATCTTTTAGAGAACTATGAAGTAGCAATGATCCTGTTTTTTTATTGTTATTATCTTGACATCTATTAAGAAAGAAACTCTACCAAGCATGGTTCTTCCAAGCAATCCCTGAACTGTTTCTCTGATCCCTTACTCTTTCAAAGGATAAAGAAAGATATGAGGTGAAACTTTATTCTTGACTTGATAAAAGTGCCCAACCTATGGTTACAAGCCACAGTCATCCCCATCTTCAAAAAGGAGACCCAAGCCTAGTTGAAAATTACAGACCAATCTCCTTATGCTGCGTCACCTGTAAAGTCATGGAATCAATTATTAACCAATCCATCATCCTCCATTTAGAGACAAACAACCTACTCTCCAATAAACAATTTGGTTTCAGAAAAAAACTATCCTGTAATCTGCAACTCTTACACTGCAAAAACATATGGACTACACAACTCGACCAGGGCAAAGCAATAGACGCAATCTACATAGACTTCTGCAAAGCCTTTGATTCAGTGGTACACGACAAACTACTCCTAAAAATAAAATCTTATGGTATCTCTGGACAACTGAATAACTGGATAGAAGCATTCCTGTCAAACAGACAACAAATGGTCAAAATTGGGAACGCCCTATCAAATCCAGTACCTGTCAATAGTGGTGTTCCCCAAGGCAGTGTTCTAGGACCAACTCTCTTCATAATCTACATAAATGACCTTTGTGATCATATCAAGAGCAATTGCGTTCTCTTCGCTGATGATGTAAAGCTGTTCAATACCACAGACAATACTACTACCCTACAAAAAGATCTAGACTATGTATCTGAATGGTCTAACATATGGCAACTCCAAATCTCAACAAATAAATGCTCTGTCTTACATATTGGTAAAAAAATCAGAAAATAAAATACAAGCTGAATAGTCAAGATCTTGTTGATGACCCAAGCTCTGTAAAGGACCTGGGAATACTCACCTCTAATGATCTAAGTGCTAGAGCTCACTGCAACTACATAGCCAAAAAGGCATTAAGAGTTGTTAACCTAATCCTACGTTGCTTTTTCTCTGGTAATATCTCACTACTAACCAGAGCATACAAAACATTTGCTAGACCAATACTCGAATACAGTTCATCAGTCTGGAATCCTTATCACGTATGTGATATTAACACAATTGAGAAAGTCCAGAAGTATTTCACAAGAAGAGTTCTCCACTTTTCTACCCGTTGTAGAATACCTTATGCCACCAGACTCGAAATTCTAAAACTAGAAAACCTCGAATTACGCCGTCTTCGGTCCGACTTAAGCATGGTATATAAAATCATACATTGCAATGTCCTACCTGTCAATGAATACTTCAGCTTTAACCATAACAACACAAGAGCACACAACAGATACAAACTCAAAGTAAACCGCACCAAACTTGATTGCAGGAAATACGACTTCAGCAATAGAGTGGTCAATGTCTGGAATACTCTACCCGACTCTGTAGTCTCTTCCCCAAACCCCAAAAACTTTAACCTTAGACTGTCTACTATTGACCTCACCCCTTTCCTAAGAGGTCTGTAGGGGCGTGCATAAAGCGCACCAACGTGCCTACCGTCCCTGTCCTATTGTTTCTCTTATTCTTTTATTTTTCTTATATGTACCCATTTCATATATTCACAACTATGTATACACTTGTACTTATTATCTTGTAAACAATTGACAAATCAAATAAATAAATAAATAAAATAAATAAATAAATAAGACTTGGGAAACAAAATTGAAAGAGGTCACAATGGAAGAGAGTTCATAAAAAAAACTAAAAATGCACTTAGCAACAATTCTGCAAACCATGTTGTTACTACAGAAAAAAAAGTGAAAATGAAAACAAGGAAGGAAACACAGAAAGCAGAAAGACACATGGGTCTCCAAGGAAGACCATGTTCAAATGAGATTTGTTTATCTGTTGTAAAGACAACAGAAGCTTAGAACAAGCTGAAGTAGCAAAAGATTGATAAATAAAACAGATTGTTCAGGCAAGTTCAAAATAAAAGGAAGGCAGGGGAAATGAAAGACCTATGAATGAAAAGAGCAAAATGGAAATGTCTAATGTTTCATTTTCAGATAGTTTCTTAGAGAAGAAGATATGCATTATTCTAGGCAAAAGAGATAATGCAGATTTTCAATTTACCCTTGACAGAAACTAAGCCAAGAAAATATCTGAGCTCATAATTATGTGTGCATGGAAGTTCACACCATTGAGGTTGGGCCAAGCCAAATACTTCATAAAAGGAAAATCCAGTTTTAGGCTGCCTCAATAGGAATACAGTGATTCTGACTTCCGGTGGCACTTTGGTCAGTGACGGACCGGAGACCGCGATCATGCGTGGCCTTGATCCATGTTTGTCCTGTCGGAGGGTCTCAAATGGGACCTGATCCACCTCAGAGAGGTGGGGAAAGAGGGGGAGACTGCCAGTTGGGTTGAGGGGAGCCTCATCTCCCCTCCCTAGCTAGGTACACTCCCCTCAAAGACAGGAGTAAGTGGCAGTCTTTAATGGCTGCCCTGAAGATGAGAAGCTATCCAGGAATTAAGTTTTGTGCTGGAACGGTGAAGAAGTGGACAGTGTGAAAACCAGACATAACTCATGGACATAAAGATACCCCAGAATTAAGGTATAAAGAATTTTTCTAAAAAGATTATAAAGCGGTGACCAGAGAGAGAAGAAAAAAAGGGTGGAAAAAAATAAAAGAGGATTTGAATTTTGACAGGAGCTAAATTAAAAGAGGGAGCTGGAATAAAATTTGGATGTATATGTGATTCTGGCACTAAATAGGCAATTAAATGCTGAACTTGAATGTGCCAAAAAGAAATGATTTACAGTTTGGATTTATTGAATTTTTGAAACCTAAATACCTCAAATAAAAAGGCAAAAAAGTGGACAGAAAAGGGTGGAATTTGGATTTAATAGGGAGCACCACATAATGGTAAATGAAAATTACAGTGACTTTTTAAAAAAGTGTTTGGTTCTTTCAAAACTGAAACTTGATACAAAATAAGAGGAACTTTGTTACAATAAAACAGAAACAGTGAAAAGTGAAAATATAGAATATTAAAATAAAAGAAAAAAAGCATGAAGAAACTACACTGGGGCTATTTGGTGATCTTGGCATAAATTTAAAACTTATGGATATTGGACTATTTGATGAATTTGGAAAAAAAACTTAAAGAAGAATTAATAGAAGTTGATAGTTGGAAATAAAAATCAAAGATGCTGGTCAAATTGTTTTACTGGACAATTGGCTTAGACTTAAATACTAAAGAAAGGGATAAAGAAAATATAAAAGAAGTGTCTGAAAATGGCAGAAGTTTTCATGGAACTAAAAATGGAACTAAGAAACATTTAAAAAATGCTAAATGAAAGAAATGAAACATGTGTATTACCTTACAATTATTAGAAATGGCAATTCTGGAGAAAGAAGAACAACAAGAAGTGCCAGAAGGGGAGGAGCTAATTAAAGAAGAAGAAGCTAGTTTCAATGAACAAAGGGAGCAACGACCATCAAAATGAAGGGGAAAAAAATGGGAATTAAAACTTGGAGAGTTGAGGAGGCAATTAAAAAGGGAAATATCTTGAAAGTCAAACAAAGAAAAAGGAAACAGCAGAAAAGGGAATTTCAGAAGAAAGTCTTAAAGAGGGAGGGGAATAAAAATTGGAATAAGAAAAGGAAGGAAAAAACGAAAGGGAAAAGATGTAATAAGAGAAAGAACCAGAAAATAAGGAGATATGGAAATCGAACAAAAATAATTAGAAATTGTTTAGTCAGGAGACATAGAGACAATGGGTAGATAAAGATAAAGGAAAAGGGATTCTGCAAGGTAATGTGTTATAATACATAAGAAAGTAGCTTTTAAATGTGAATGAAATTGATATATTTTTTTCTCTTTAATTGGCTTTTTATTTAAGGATTGTTGTTAATTTATATATGGATAATAAAACAAAGAATATAGTTAAAATGAATTATGAGAATCCTAGTGAAAAGACTAATACCAGTTTCTATAATTAACTGAATAGATCAATATTTGAAATATCAAATGATTTAAAAAATAATTGATGGGAATACCATGCAGAACCTTGATATATATACATACATACATATACATATATACATATATACATATATACATATATACATATATACATATATACATACATACATACATATATATATATATATACATATACATATACACATATACACATATACACATATACACATCATACACACACACACACACACACACACATATATATATATATATGTGTGTATGACATATATTAGGAGATTATTGTTATTAAACTAGAATGTGATAATTATATAGGGATTATATTATGATATATTTTGATTATGGATTAAAGGGAGGGATGTATAAGAAAATAGGGTGGCACACTCTAATTGATACTTAAAGAGGGAAATTTTTGGGAATTATTAGATTTAAGATGGAATTTATTGAATAATGAAATAAAAGTATGTGACAAGATTGCAAATGTGACAGATAAAAGTATAAAGTAATAATGAATTTAGAATTTAAAAAATAAGAATGTTAGACTAGAGAATAAGATTTGAGAAAATTTATAGAAAAAGAAATTAAGATAAGATATAAATTGAAAATGAATTTAATAAGTATAAAGAAAATAAGAATAATGGAGAAAATTATGGAGACTGGAGATACTGGGTAAGCCTTAAGAAAAGGTGACTAAGGGGGAGATAGTTGCAAAAAAATTCAAGGAGGAACAAAAGTGTCCTATACAAATGGCAATGACTGCCCCCTCCCCCCAAAAAAGGTGTGTTACAAAGCCATAATACAAACTTGGTTTTGTGTACTTGTATTCCATGTTGGATGCATTCCAGAGTTGGACACAAGACCATACATCCTGTGGTGTGATTTGAAATATAACTCTTATATAAATATAAGAGGAATGATTCATCATTTTCCCCTATCTTTTTTTTTTTTTTGTAAATTTTATTTGAGATTTCACAAAAAGAATACAAATAAAACATCTTTTTTGAAAGTAGCGTAATCCCAGGTTACATTTCTTCGTACAGACACAAATTCAATTTCATGCTCATTTTTATGTTCTATTCCATATCTTATTACTGTTTTACATTTTCTGCATAGCTTCTCCCCTCTTTTAATTTTCTCAATTTTATTTTAATTATCTCATCTCAATTCAAATCATTATATTCATATTTTTGTCTGTCCTGTTTCAATTATCTATTATCTTTTCTCATTAAACAAAGTTTCTCCTATAGTTACTGATTGGAGTATGATGCCTTTATATCTTTTAAGTTTATCCGTTTAACTCTTATTTAGGCTTCAATATATACCCTAAAGTTATAACATTCAATATAATACATAACTTCCATTCGGATTCTGCTTGGTACATTCTTAAAACACACACTATATTCTTAAAAAAAGAAAAAATTATAAATATATGTAATTAAAACAACACATTCCATTCCAATTCAATTCTATCATTAATATAAATATTCATTAAAATCTTAACTTCTTTAACATTACTTTTCAATTAAATATCATACTTCTATGGGAACAATTATAAACTTTCCATAATTAATCCCCCCCTTCACTTATATTTTATAAAACATTAACTAATTAAAATGTTGCCGTCCCTTCCTAATTCATTTTTCTCATTTATTTTATTTCACTTATTTTATTAACAAACATTTCACTAAATTACACTAACTATTTTATCCCTCATTTTAATCATACGTTGTTTCCAATTTTCTAAAGTTATTTCTATTACTAATATAACAATACAATCTTATATACCTTTGCAGAATCCCTTTTTCAGTTAAATTTTCACCCATTATCTCTAAATAGGCCCTGTCTCTCTATATCTTGCTCCGGTCCTTTGTAACTTCTTTTCCTTTCCTTCTTCCCTCTCTTCTTCTCTCTCCCCTTTTTACCCCCTTGTCTCTCTACCTCTATTTCTCTCTTCTGTATTCCCCACTTCTGTTGCTTTCCAGTATTATATTTATTTTTGGAATTATTTTTCTTTTCTTTGGTTGTTTTTTTAAGTCTTAAATTCTCCATTCTCTTTCCCCCCTTTCCTTTTTCTTCCCCACATAGAATTACTTGTTCATTAAAGATGGCTTCTCCTTTGTCCCAGTCTTCTTGTTTTGCAGACGTTTCTTGTTGTTTCTCATAGTTCCAAATCTCCATTTCTAAGAATTGAAAAATGAAGCCAAAAGAACCCTTCCCTTCTTGTGCATCTTCTTTGTATTTTTTAAGTTCCATTTTCAATTCATCCAGAAGTAGTGCCATTGTATAAATTTTTAAACAACCACCCGATTAATTTTAGTCATTCAAATGCAATAACCAAGAATCCAAAGATCACTAAGTAATCCAAATACACGCAAGCTGTTTCTTTTTGCTCTTTTTTTTCACTTTCTCTTCCTGGGGTTCTACTGTTTAGTTACAAAGTTTCACTTAAAATGTGTCTTTTAGAAGTCTTGTTGAAGTTTTACTGTAGATTCTTTTTAATTCCAGGCAGTCTCCTCTCTCTTTCCAGATCCTGCCCTTTTATTCTTTTTCTCTCCCTTCCTGCTTATAAAAAAAAAATTTAGTGTCCAGAAATCTTTACTATCCCTTTGACATTTTGTTTTATTTTCAGCTTAATTGCCTGTTGATGTCAAAGTGGATTTTTCCGATTTCTTATTTAAGTCTCTTAGTTGTCAGTGTAGGGAAAGGGAGAGAAGAAGAAGAAAACCCAAACCTTTCCCTTTTCACTTTCCTTCACTGCTTCTGACTCTTCTTTGGGAGCGATGTTATTTTTTTGTAAGTTTAAATTCCAGGGTACCTTAGTTGTTGCTTTTGCAATTTAACCCGGTCAGCCAAAACTTTCACTTCTTATCTTCCTCCTGCACATTCTTTCCGGTCGAGTTCTTTTTTGAGGTGGCCATTTCTGACCACCGCTGCAACCACCTTCAGGAAAGGGAGTAATGGCCAGCTGAGGAGGAGAGATGCAGCTCTACTCAACCCTGCTGGCAGTCTCCCCCCTCTTCACCACCTCTACGGGGTGGCTTAGCCCCCAAACCAGCTGGCTCGGTGCGCTCCAGCAGTGAGCTCAGACCGAAACCGTGCACGATCGTGGATTTCTGTCTGTCGCCGAAGGAACTCAAACCAGAAGACCTATTTTCCCCTGTCTTGAATGGCTATGAAAAGTCCTAAGACAAATATTTTATGTATTTTGAGCTGAAAACAAAAGGTTTATATTCCACTTTATTTTATTTATGTATTTATTCAATTTCTGTAGCCACCCAACTCAATCCAATTGATTTTATGTCAAATGTTGTTTTGGCACAGGAACAAACAGCTTCTTTTGACCTCAGAATAGGACTTAGATGTTTTGAGAAATGGTGTTTTGACTGTTTTGTCATAGAAAACAATCTTGAAATGAACTATTTGGCCTTCACATGGACCATTTTGATTTTTCAGAGATTGAAATAAAATGTGCATGCTCTGAGAATTCTGGTCTGAAGTTGGAACAAAACACTTGGTTTTGTTCTGAGTGAATGCAGCCAACTTGACTGTTTTGATGGGCATTTGAGGTGGGACCTTGTGAGCTGTTTTGTTTGGGACTCTCAGCAAAATATTTTCCATTTCATGCTTACCCCCATTTTCAAGTATTTGAAAAGACATCCACATGTTCTCTATCATCTGAGAGCACAGAACACAAAATTATGTCCTTGACTTATAGGAAGATTGATTGTTTTGGAAAAAAATCCTAAAAGTAATAGTGATCTGACAATAAAACCACTTACTGAATGCTGAATTCTTCTTCATGTGGTGGAGACCATCATCTTCTTGACTGCGCTAACCACTCAATGGCTGATGTGATCCCTTCAATATTATTTTGTTGTCAACAACTCAATTGTAGAGATACTTTCTATGTGCAAAGTATCCATTTCTATGTATCATTGCCCTACAAAATAGAGAAAGATTCCTTTGGAGGTCCATCTTCAGCAACTCCTAATACAGAAACAAAATCTGCATATGGAAATATGGTGGATTGACATTTGAAATGAGACACAGGGAACTGTCTCTGAGAAATGCCAACCCTGAGAGAACTCAGGTAGCAGTATTTATTAAGAAAAAACACAAGCAAAAAATACAGTCTGCATATTCAGAAAACAATGACCTCAACAGGAGATTACTTCACCAGCATGAGAACACACAATCTTGGAAAGTCCCAGATGTTACCTTGCTAGGATGAGATCATACAGCCACGGAAAGTCTCATGGGAAAGTTTGGAAAGTCCCATGAGAAAGCACAACTGTGTACCTTGAACTTTCACCCATTTTCCTGTTCCTTCTAAACTGGCAGAATCAAAACAGAATGAGGCACTCTGAGCAAAGATACTCCTACCCCCACCAAGAATGCCCACATCTCCCTAGACTTACTGCTAGTTATACAAAGGCCTTACAGAAAATGATAAAATGATCAATAGATTATATTACCACATTCCCTCCTTTTTTATTTATTCAAAGTTAGGGGTGTTTTAGTGGCATAGTACACAGTTCCCTCATGACCTGATCCCTCACGCCGGAAGACTGAGGTACACATTTGTAATAGATTAGGAATACATTGAATAAAACAACATAATAAGAATACATATAGCAATAATAATAACAACCCCTTGCAATAAGGAGCGAAACCAAGATCCATCAGGAAGCCAGGACCACAGACTGTCCCAGAATGATGCATTAAACCCATCGGCTCCAGATTGATGCTGAGCAATACGATCTTCCATGTCCTGAACAGTCTTTGTAATGTTTGGCTCATAATTATGTATAAAAACACAGCAATGCGAATGAATTAAAGCACAAACTCCTCCTTGGGCAGCTAACATAATATCTAAAGCATATCGATTTTGCAAAGTAACTGTACGAATTTCAGACATTTCTACATTAATCATCTTAATATTCTTTATAGTATCATTAAACATAGCAACAGTAAAATTATTTAAAATATGAATATCCCTATAGTTCATAGCAATTCCCAAAGGCGGGATGAGACCTCGAGAAATTTGTGTCCATAGATTACCTCCCATGGTTAGGATCTGGAATTGCTCTGTTGTAGCACAAGACAACTGTTTTCTCCAGGTTGCATTCTTTATTAAATCTTTTTCCTCAAAAGGCACTCCATGCAATGTTAGTCCTTCTCCCACTCTCCCAGGAAGGTGCATACACAACCAACAATTGGTGATGTTCAAGTTTTTGGCAGTTGTGCGCAAATCTTTAATGTAATTATTATCTGTCCACAAATCATCGCCCAAATCTCCGGCACGCTGAACATGCTGTCGCTGCTCTCTCCGCACCCGAGCAGCCCAGGACAGATTAGGCAGAATCAGCAGGATCAGGAACCACAGATGCGCCATCCTGCTCCTCCGAAACTTCCTTCACAGGTGCCTGCGAATGATCAGGTCGAACACACCGACCAGGAACCCAACGAATTTGACCAAGATGTTCAACTGCTGCATAACCACGTCCCGACGTTATCAGCTCAGCAGGAACCCATGCTGGATCCGGAAGGAACCGCACCAATACCCGAGGTCTCACCGCATCTGTAGAAGGAGAAGAAAAATGCCTGCTGGCCGCGCCGCAGGGGGTTACCAGACAAATTTAAAAATTTAAAGTATATAAAGCTAGATTTAATTGATCTTGAATCGCCGGAAGCCCCAGGAGCTTCCCTCCTTTTTATTTAATTTAGTCAACATGGTCTTGAGCGTGGAATTATGACGTTCTACAATAGCTTGCCCAGTAGAATTGTATTCCACAGACCATTGTTTAGGTGTACCAGCAACTGAAAAAGTCTTAATGCAATGATTGATGACATGTTTAACCATCTCACCTCTTTGAGGGGTAGCCATTAAAAATCCTGAGTAAGTATCCACAGTTACATGTATATACTTCCAGGCGCAAATGGCGGATATTGAGTAACATCCATTTGCCAAATCATTGAAGGTTTCAACCCTCTGGGGTTAACTCCCATAGGGATAGTTGTGCCCTGCTTTGAACAAGTTGGACATTGTTGAATTATGGCAGCAGCTTCTGCAGTAGTAAGTTTAAATTGCTGTGCCAATGCTTTAGCGTTTTGATGAAAATAACTATGACTGTCCCATGGCTGGACAGTGAGGACTGAAGTTACAGCACTGTCAGCTTTGGCATTACCTTGTGATAAAATTCCAGGCAAATTACTATGACTACGAATGTGAGCAACAAAACACACATTCACACGCTGCTCCAAACATCCTTGTAACAGCAAAAGCAATCTTAAAATATCAGGTGATATTCCAGGAGACAAATAAGAACCTGCTACAAAGGGTAACAAATTATACACATACAATGAATCCACTATTAAATTAAAATCCTGATTGTGAAAATTTTGAAAAGCCAAAACTACAGCAGCAAGTTCTGCCTGCTGGGCAGACTTCTGCTCTGAAGTCACTTTTGTATGCCAAATTCCAGATTTATCTTTCCAAACACAAGCACCAAAAACTTTCCCTCCATCAGTAAAAACTGTAGGAGCATCTGATATGCCCAATGGTATCCTTTCTTACATTTTGGGCACACTGATTTAGGACGAACACCCTGTCCCATTGATCTCTTATTCTGCTGACTTTGACCTCCTCCAGGAGCCCGACATTGCGCTTTAAAATGTCCAGGCTTCCCACAATTGAAACAATTCCCCTTTTGAGCATGTCCTGTTTGTAAAGCCAGAGCTAAAGTCTCCATGTTAAAAGACTGACTCCCTACCTTCCTACATGCATTAATCAAACCGCGATTTCTCGCTCTCCACTTGCTATAAGTGGATTTAAAATCTTTTTGCAATCTGTGTTAGCTTGTTCTACTGCTAACTTAAAAAGCAACTCTTTCTGGGCGAATTGATTATCAATTTGTCTTTCAATAGCCAATTTCAGTCTGCTAATGAAATTTTCATAGGGTTCATTGTTCCCTTGTTTGATGTTAGTAAAGGTCTTTCACCACCTTCGCCGTCAGGGAGAGCCCTATGGCTTGAAAAATTAATTGTGGGAGAAGAACGAACCCTCATCAGGCATACCATCTCTCTGTTGTTCCACTGTTGTAAAATTACCAGCTCCGTAAAGCTGATCTGGGGTAACATTTGCTGTTCCCTCTGGACTGCCAGCTGTCTCCATTTCTGATCTAACACCAAATATTGAGCTGGAGTTAAAATCATATTCAACAGAGCTTTCCAGTCAGCCGGAATCATTTTATTTCCATAACCAACTGCTTCTAACAATGCCTGAGTATATGGCGATCTAACACCATATTCTTTTGCTGCTTGCTTAACTTCCTCAAAATCCTGAGAGGTAAAGGCTTCCACTCCCGCTGCGGATTTAATGCAGCATCTATGACAATTTCCACTGGATTAAGTTGAACTTCTACTCCAAACTCCACCAAATCATCTCCTGATAGTTCCCCTCTATTCTTTGCTTCTTGAATAGCTGCAGTAACTGCATCCACCTGAACCCTTAAAGGTAAACTCTTATCCTCTGACAAAGTATTTCTAGCGCCGGACAGTCCCCCAGATTTATCTGGAGGTGCCGTCGGCGGCAACAAACGTGCATCGCATGGTAAAGCGGCAAACCTTCTTCGGGGGTGCTAGGAGCGGTTGTTCATAAGTAGCTAACGCATCCATAATCACCCTCCAGGTTAACAAAATTGAAGAAGGGGCACGAGGTTCCTCGTGCAAAAATTTCCCTATCTTTTTCCAGGACTCTACTTTAATACTACCTCCCTCCGGATATGACTTAATATTTTTCCAAACATACTGTAGTAAGTCCTCAATTTCTTTTTTTCCTACAGCACAACCCCTACTGCCAATTCCAAATCCAAAACTATTCCCAATGATCCCTCTCAATTCCCTGATGTGCTCTTTCTGAGCCTTCGAGAGATCTCCCCATACTCACGAAAGAATCTATCTTCGTCCAGCGAAGAAGATGAGGGCCCAGTCGACGTCCGCGACGATGAGTATAGGATGCGGGAAACGATAGCCTTCCAAGCTATCACGTCGGGTCACCATTTATGGTGGATTGACATTTGAAATGAGACACAGGGAACTGTCTCTGAGAAAATGCCAACCCTGAGAGAACTCAGGTAGCAGTATTTATTAAGAAAAAACACAAGCAAAAATACAGTCTGCATATTCAGAAAACAATGACCTCAACAGGAGATTACTTCACCAGCATGAGAACACACAATCTTGGAAAGTCCCAGATGTTACCTTGCTAGGATGAGATCATACAGCCACGGAAAGTCTCATGGGAAAGTTTGGAAAGTCCCATGAGAAAGCACAACTGTGTACCTTGAACTTTCACCCATTTTCCTGTTCCTTCTAAACTGGCAGAATCAAAACAGAATGAGGCACTCTGAGCAAAGATACTCCTACCCCCACCAAGAATGCCCACATCTCCCTAGACTTACTGCTAGTTATACAAAGGCCTTACAGAAAATGATAAATGACCAATAGATTATATTACCACAGGAAATATAGATTGTTGGACTGGACTGGACATTTTTATATTACAGTTGTAAAGTGGTAACAAGGTAGAAGGTGGCTTCCTTCAAATTGGTGTCTTTGAACAAGGAACTATTTCCTTTTGTCATAAGTCTAACATTGTTCTGAGTAATGTTTCCCTTCCTAAGCGATTTCCAGAAGTGGTCATCATTGGTTGGAATCTACACACTGAAGGTTGCTGAGCTAGAGAAACACTGTCCTAGAGTTCCATTCGGACATTATAGTTGACAATAGAAACAGTAATCTATTTTGTTGAATTTGTTAAGGCTGACAGACTCTGAATAGCTTACAAAGTCTAATACTAAGTTAAAATAATTACAAAGAGAAAGCAAAGTAGCCTGGGCTGAAACAGCCACAATGAAATAAGACATGGCATCCCCATTCTTCATTAACTCTAGGCTTAGGACCAAAGTCTGGTTTTACGGTGCTTTTAGAATACCAGGAAAATTGGTGTCTTTGAGGGTGGGATGCTGTTCCATATTGTGCCTAGTATTGCCCTTCCAGAAATTGTGATATAAAATCAGGTAAAAATAAATACCACAGTGCAAGGATCAAATATATTTTTAAAAAACTGCTCACATGAGAATTATAATACTGGAACAAGATTTAAATATGTATAGTCCTTCTCCCTCTCTCCTTTCCCTTCCAGAAACCACTTAAAAATATTGCCAAGTAAACTGCAGGGACTTGTTTAGGTTAGAGTCAATACTGACTTAAAGAGACAAAAGGAAAAGAAAAAGAAAAGAAATGAAGGAAGGGAAAGAGAAAGGAAGATAAGATAATTATGCCCTTCTCTTCCTTTTTCTTCTTCCTCTTCCCTACTCTTACCCCTTCCTTCCATTACTACCTATCTGTTAGAAGAGCAAGTTACTTACACGTAAAGTTTCAACCTCTCAGAAAATGGTAATTGTGTCAAGATAATGAGATCATCTGTAGAGGTGACTGTAAGAGCTTTCCTCTGTTATGAATGGGGAAATTGAGACAACGTGATCAGTAAAAAATATTGTGGTTGCAGAGGGTGGAAGGAATAAAATGTAATGCTACATTTCAAACATTATTATGGAAATATTGAAAACTTTATATGCCTGGCATGGTGCATAAACCAAACCTTGCAAATCTTCACTAATACTGTCTTCACTGGCATTTTAAAAATGAAGACAGAAAAAAAAATACAAAACCACATAGACCTCTATTGACCAGAAATGCTTTTCCAGACCTCTTTCTATTTGAAGCTTCTTTTTTAAAAGCAAAGAGGAAATTCTTCTGGGTTTCATGGTTGCTGGCAGTCTCTTAATACAACCACACCATTGAAAATGAGCTGTTTCATGACAGTTGGTTTGACTCATTGCTTTTGGAGAGTGTATTTGTATGTGTGTGTAAGTATGTAAGCATGTGTATTATATTGTGGAAGGAGACCATGTATGGATCATCTTTCTCTGATTTCATTCCTGTGGTTGTTGCTGCAGTGCTTTCAAAGAAAATAAATGATACAAGCAGAATGCTTTGTCCCTTAGGAGTGATATAATGAAACCTTAACATCAGGAAGGACAGAAGAAATGGAAGAAGGCAGGGACCAGTCAATATAATACTCTCCAAATGTTTCAGCTTCAATTCCCATCTGCCCCAACCAGCCTAGCAAGGGATTGTGGGAGTTGTCATTCAAAAGATGGAGCAGGCAATAGGATGCCTGGGCCCAATTTGACGCTTAACAGCATTTCTGAATAGCTTCCCAGGATGACACCCAAATAACAGTTAAAACCCTTGGCCTTTCCCCAGTATTCCAGCCAGTGTCTTCTCTTCACCCATTTTTCAATTTCTGAAAATTTTTGAACACTAAAGCTCATATGTTGCAAGGAATAAATAAAGCAAGGAAGCCTTTCTTATTATGCCTGATTCTATGTTGGAGGCAGGCCGTTGGCAATTGGCAATTTTTTGTCTCCCCAAACTACTTCTATAGGGGACGAAGGGAAAAAAATATGATTCCTAGTATCATGAGAAGTAGTGTGAGGTTTGTTTTGCCTTGCTATATGAAATATCCCAGCAATGGCAATACATTCCCTCTTTTCTCAAGATCTGTCCCTTGCAAGCAATTTTATCTCATTTGGGGAAAATATTTTTTTAACCCAGTTACAAAAGTCCTTATAAAATGCATTTTTCAGGTACAATGTGTGTGTGTGTGTGTGTGTGTGTGTGTGTGTGTGTGTGTGTGTTCACACTTTTTATGTAATTACATCCTATAGATATATGGATTAGCATTATATTTTCATTCCAAAAGACAAATGTTTGGTTCAGTCTTGTTGAAACACCAATACGGAGGCATCTGTTTGCTCAAATGGTTCTATCTTCAGTCCAGTGATAGCATCAAATGCTCTCAAAATAATTGAAGGGGATTTCAAGTTTTTAAGAAAAGATTGGACAGGCATTACCATGTTGGAACTGCTTTGAAATTGATTTTCTTGTATGGATTAAAATAAGAACACCAGAAGACTACCTAATCTGATATGGGGCCCAACAAAATCTCTCATTGCAATTGTACATGTTACTCAGAGTAATGTATGGTATGTGAGAGCAGTGGCTATATAAATCAAATAAACAAACAAACAAATAAAGATAAAAAAATGTTTTAATCAGGTCTCTACCCATATGCAAAACTGCACGAGCATTATAGAAACATATGCTGCATCATTTCTGATCTGATTGCAAATATAGCACCTTTTCCTGTTGGCATGGTTAATTAGCTATGAGACTTTTCTTCCAATACCTTGGGAAACATAATACCTTTCTTAATCAGAGCTGAACAATGTGGTCCCTGTGGGAATTAATGTAGCTATTGAAGCTTCCTTAATGTCTATTTCCCCAAATTAATGTACATATTTTTTCATGAAAATCCATCAGTCAATCATTCTGGCATTCTGCATATGGGTAGAGTCCTGATTAAAACATTTTTTAATCTTTCTTTCTTTGTTTGTTTATTTGATTTATGTAGCCACTACTCTCACATACCATACAAGACTGTAGTCTCGCATATTTATTTATTTATTTTGCCAAAAATGCCTTTACAAAAGCCCCAGAGACAAATCAGAAAATAAAAATTTTGGATGGCTGCAACCCAAAACAATACTTAAACAACTGTCTATTGTTTAGAAAAAAAGAAAGCAGTTATTCTTGAGAAACCTCTCCAATGTGCTATTTTCTGTATTCATGGATGTATTTTGTGAATGTACAAGCTCTGCTCCCCATGGTAATCATTTTATGAAACCATTCACAACATTAGGAACAGGTTGTGAATGGTTTCATCAAATGGTTTCATTCTAAATGTGCACATTGTCCAAAAGCAATGCTACCTATTCCTACCAGGTTTGCTAGGTTTATTCAGCTCTAGGTTTCACTTTACTTGCAAGTGATATTTTTGTTTTGTCACATTCACACAGCTGTGAATTTTTCTGCTTCTAAACACAGGGACATTTTAACAGACAATAGCTAATGAGGGAGAATATATGTAGCTCGGGGTTGAAATGAGAACTGCTCTCTGAACTTGGTTGCTTTCTTGCAGACCTTTCATTACCCAAACTAGGTAACATCATCAGTCCTAGTCACTTGTTTGGTTATGGATGTGAGTGGACAAACTGTCCATAATTTGATAATTCAGTTGGAAATTTATATGGAAACTGTTTAAATCCAGGGAAGATACATTTAATGTCATCATCATCATCATCATCATCATCATCTCAGTGAATTCTGGAATGAGATTACTAGATTATTATGTATTTAAGAAAGGACAATGAACATATTTCTTTTTTAATAATACAGAAAGTAAAAAGTATCAAAACCATTTGAAAACTGAATATGATTTTGGATCAATGGGTATGGGGATTGTTTTGGGGATTTCTGATTTTTTTAATCAATTTTATTCCCAGCATATTGACAATAACCAGGGATTTTTTCTTAAGAAATCCTCTTTTACAGGCAGATTCTGAGAAAATGAGCAGCCTATACAGAAAGTTGTATTTAGAACCCTATAAATATATTTCTCTAATACTATCTGGCATAGTTTTTGACCTGCAGTGGCATCTTCCTTGTTCCCCATATATATGTCTATTGTCATCAACATGATTTTTGAATAGCAATATAGCCAAGATTTTATGTCATATTGGCCAGTATTTCATAAGACCAAGCTTGTCACTTACATTGGTAGTAATCAGATCAAATCATATCTCAGGCATTTACTACTCTTTCTGAAAGAATGCCAGAGATATGGCTCAGATGTTTTAAGGACACTCATCAACAGTGCATTTTGCACAGAGTTTTCTGTGGATAGATAAGATTAACCAGCTAAAAGTAATGATTGAAACCAAACTTCAAATCTGGCTGCCAGCCCAGGTGACTTACAAACATTTGCAAATGTCATTAAAATTGCAGTAATCCTTAGAGAAAGATCAGTACATTTTGTGAAAAATAATAATTATGATTATTTAAAAAAAGAATAGAATGGAATGGAATGGAATGGAATAGAATAGAATAGAATAGAATAGAATAGAATAGAATAGAATAGAATAGAATAGAATAGAATTCTTTATTGGCCAAGTAAGATTGGACACACAAGGAATTTGTCTTGGTGCAAATGTACATCTCAGTGTACATAAAAGAAAAAATACATTCATCCAGAGTCAAGAATCATAAGGTACAACACTTAATGATAGTCATAGGATGCAATAAGCAATCAAATCATACTAGGAAAAAGTCAATATAAATTGTAAGGATACAAGCAACAAAGTTACAGCCATGCAGTCACAAGTGGGAGGGAATGGGTGATAAGGAGTGATGAGAAGATTAATAGTAATAGTAGTGCAGACTTTGTAAATAGTTGGATACTGTTGAGGGAATTATTTGTTTAGCAGAGTGATGGCATTCAGGAAAAAAACTGTCCTTGTGTCTAGTTGTTCTGGTGTGCTGTGCTCTATAGCATCATTTTGAGGGCAGGCTAAATCACAAAGAAATTTCTGTTAGGACTTGTTCTAAAGTTTGTAAAGAGATATAAATCATTTTATAGGATTTGTAGGATGACATGCAACTTACTTTCTTTTCAATTTCTGTACTAATTCTTCTCAGGAATGTCAAAAATTTCCCCTTAATCCTTCCTTTAGGTTTACATGACTGTGTATTGAGGGAGGTTAATTTGTCTCGAATTAAGGGTAATATTTTTCAACCCCCTTGCAAACTGACAAATTATCACAGGATCTGCTAATCTCTCTGAACTCCTTTTACCTCACCATATGTCACGCCATGTGCAAAAGAGTATTTTTCTAGAAATATGAGTGATACTACCTTATGGGATATTAGAATGGTGGTAGGCCTTATTTGCTCCTCTAGAGTTTTACCCCACAAGGTGCTGAGCAGTTTGAAAATGCCCTGAGAATATTCTGTAGACAGGGGAACTCCTGATAAGTAAGTGGTAAAATCAAATGGAAAAAGCATAAACTGAAGGTAGTCCACTTCCTGGGATGAAAGGTATGGGCACTAGTAGAAGACAGCCCATATAGGAGAAGGAACTCAAAAATCAAATTTGGAGGAAGACATTCCTGAACTGTCGTCAAGAAAACGGTATGGATATGGCTTAAACATTTAGATAAATTTAGATGCCAGATGATGACACCTTCAGATTAAAATATTCAATCTTCTATCTTAATTCTTCTTCTTAGTGAGGAAGAATGTTGAACAAGAAAGTGATGACTGGGTCATATCAAAGCTGTCACGACATCTGATCGTGGAAGGTGCCACTATGTGGGGTGGAAACATTCCTTGCTTACAACTTGGTTTAAGCATTTCACATTTTATATTCTGTTCAGATGAGAACATAGACTATGAAATGCTTGAACCGAGAAACACTTAAATCTGTCAGAGCAAAAATGAAGCAAACTAAACTAGATGTTTTAGAAAGGAATAAAGTGACTTTAAATAGACCAGAATG
Organism: Notechis scutatus; assembly: GCF_049901735.1. Classification (NCBI taxonomy): domain Eukaryota; kingdom Metazoa; phylum Chordata; class Lepidosauria; order Squamata; family Elapidae; genus Notechis; species Notechis scutatus. Next base: position 88,954,575 of record NC_142013.1, read on the forward strand.
AATAATTTAAATCAGGTGATTACATGCTCTTCTATTCAAGATATAAGATCTTATGAAGGAACAGAGTGGCACTGATATTCAAAAAGGTCATCTCTATCTATAGACTTTGCTATAACTCAATAAATGACAGGTTTATATCTCTAGGAAATAGTGGGTGCAATATCAGGAAAGGATGCTATACTATTAATGAATGATTGGAATTCAAAAGTTGGAGAGATGGAAGATTGGGAGTGAGCAAATGCAGTAATGCAGGAAGAAGGTTAAAAGACTTTTGTGAGGAGAATTACTTATTGCCAACAGCTGCTTCAAGCCAGCACACGAACATAACAGCAGATGCACAACAGTGGAATCAAATTGACCACATAATAGGAAACAGAAGATGGAGAAGTGCAACACAGCCAGCCAGGTGCAGATTGTGGAACAAGCCATGAATTATTGGTTTCTAATATATGCATTAAACAGATTCAAGGAAAAGAAAAAAAAAGAATAAAACAAAAGAGCTGTTTTAGGAAAATCAGAAGAAATTGCAGGAAAATTGATAGCTAAGATAAAAATATTCAAGTGTAATCATAGAAGACAGCTAATAGAGGAAAATAGGTTTAGTTAATAACATAACGGACACCTAAATTTTTGCAGATGAGATTATAAAATAGTAGAATGAATATATTTAAGAAACTCCTCCAACTGAAAGAGATAATAGTTAAAGTCAAAATAGAAATCCAAACACTACTTATCTGAGATACATAGACAACATAGATTGTTATGTGAATGTAAAAATAAAAGATGTGAAAATAAACTTAGAAAAGGAAAAGTGGGTGAATGTTAAATATGTTAAGAGGATGGTGAGAAGTAAAAATGGTCAATATTTGTAAGCAACATTATTTTTGGCTTACAAGAAAATTATGGAATGAAAGATCCTGGCTCGCACAGAATGACATGAGCGGGTTTCAGGTGAAAACATGCTTTGGTTTTGACAAAATGTTCCCAAGATGATTGATAGGTTCCCTAGATCCTACTATTCATTGGGATAATTTCAAATGGCATTAGTAAGACTAGGGTGGGCAACCTTGTCCACACATCTTTGATTTTAGTAAAAAGCACTATATAAAAGCTTCAACTGATCAAAGCCAGGATGGGTAGTACAGGTGGTAGAACTATAACCCTATCTGATGGCAAGAAGATTGAGAGCTAGGATATAAAAACCATGAATTAATAAATGAATAAAAGGTAGACAGTGACACTAAGAGAAAGGAGAAGGGTTTAATAGATCTGAATTTTGTTGCTTAGCTCTTGTGGACAAAAATTGACAAATACATGAAGGGAGTAAGATGTAGATTTATTATGAATGAAATGGCTTAAATGTATATCAGAAAATACCATTTAATTCATCTATATTGTTGAGACCGTTATGAACATAAAAACACAAGTTGGCAATTGCTCTGTACCGCATGCCAATGAATGGTGATAATGGAAGAACCCAGCATTGGAAAAAATTGTGCCACATTTTAAAAAAAAACATCACTGAATAATGCTAAAATATGGATGTGGTTTATTTATGGAGAGGCTGTGTCTGTATGAATTGTTTGATGTCTATATGAAAACTGTGTCACTGCCTGATAATTGTAAGAATCGTAAGAGTGTGAGAAACATGCATGTAAGAACCGCAGGAGGATTAATGTCTTAAATGTCCCTGGGATTGTGTAATCTGAATGCAGGGATCAATGAAGATGCTGAAACAACTACTAAGGTAGGTGGGAAGTCAGCGCATGCATTTGCATGTGAAGTTCATACAACTGAGATCGCTAAGAAAATTAAGGAATGGGTGTATTTGAAAGAAACATATTTACACATGAAACTGTCCTATGGATAGAGTTCTTGGACCACTCAGCTGTGCTTCCTGCTTCTCCCTTTGAATACTATTGAACCAGATGTGAAAATATAAAGTAGTCCAAAGTTGGTGTATACAGAAGAGATTTCTTAATGATGTAGGTGAGTCAAAGTCAAGATGAAAAGAAGCCAAGGACAAAGAACACAACAGAAGTCAAAGACAGAGTTGAAAAAATCAGATGCCAAAGTTAGTTCTAGAAATTGGGGAAAATCCTGGCTAAGATTAAAGACTTTTCAGCTTTGGTTTATACTACCTTTTCTTCAACTGTTGTCAATAACAGGGTGGAAAGCTATCTCAGATTATGTGAACACTTGAAGTCATCCACTCTTATGGGGAATGGCATACTGAAGCTGGGAATTGTCTGCTGCACTAAATGTCTGTTGGGGAGGCACTCATATTAGTGGAAGAAGGTCCTAGAAAAATGCTACTCCTAGAACCAGAAAAATGCAGAGTGAAGACATTCCACAATTTTGATCCATTAGCATCCTCCTGTTGACTCTGTCTTTCAGAGCATGCTTTGGGAAAATGTTGGGCAGAGTTCTTTCTGAAAGAATGCAAGGGGTGATAATGGCAAAAGTTGAAGAGTACAGCTTTATGTTAGATGAACTATGTTTGCTCTTCAGCAGGTAATTCAAAAATGTATGCATGTGAGAAAATTTATTGTATGTTTTATTATAAACAATTCTATATTAATCATGCCACAGGTGCTGGTAACACATAAAGAAATCTTCTCTTTAAGACCATAGTCACTAAACCTTAAAATTCAGCAATATGTGATGTTTAATAAACTTTAATAAAGAAAGTAAAATGAATGAATGAATGGATGGATGGATGGATGGATGGATGGATGGATTTTTGGAAGATACAGCTGGCATAGCACACAGTTCTGGAAACCCCTAGGCAGGGGTGGGATTTGCACCTATTCACTACAACAGGTTGTTAACATTCTAAGCAGTTCGGAGAACTGGTTGTTAGAAGAAATTACTGGCCTAATCCTGTAAGGAAGGCAGGAAGGAAACATTCCGGTGTTGCTTACAGAAACTGCCTCTCCATTAACTCTTATTACATTCTTGGCAGGACTAGACTTCCTGTCTCAGGAACTTGTCTGGAGTTTTTTTCCCCTCCTTTGCTGGTACTTTGCTTGTGTGGAGTGACCATTCAAAGTTGCAATGGCACTGAAAAAGGTGACTTATGATCATTTTTCACACTTACAACTGTTGCAGCATCCCCACAGTCATGAGAGACCAGGCAAGGAGATGCATGCCTCGATGTGAGTGATATTGAGTTGGCCACGCCCAGCCAATAACATGACCACCAAGCCACGCCCACAAACTAAGCCATGCCCACAGAACCGGTTGTTTAAAATTTTGAATCCCACCCCTGCCTCTAGGGCAGAGGTCTCCAACCTTGGCAGCTTTAAGACTTGTGGACTTTAACTCCCAGAATTCCACAGTCAGCTGGCTGAGGAATTCTGGGAGTTGAAGTCCACAAGTCTTAAAGTTGCCAAGGTTGGAGACCCTTACCCTAGGGTTACACATATAACACAGCTATTGTCCAAGCTGCATTGGTTATCAGTTGCTTCCAGATCCAATTCAAGGTGTTGGTTACTACCTTTAAAGACATATATGGCATGGGTCCAGGTGTCTGAGGAGCCATCTTTTTCCAGTGGAACTAACTCACCCTACTTGTGCCAGCAGAAGAAGTCTGCCACAGATCATGTTGGCTAAGGAATTCTGGCAGGCGCAGTCAAGGGGAAGAACCTTTTTCTCTGTGGCTTGGGGCCCTGAAGAAAACATTCACTGCCGGAGGTGGTTGACAGGATGTGAAGACTTTATCCCCATGCCATCTGTCTCTTAGTTTTGGTTTTTGTATAGTTTTACATTTTTAATCTATATATCTATATAGTTTTAATATTTCAATATATTTTAACTGTCTGTCTATTTGCTTTATAATCTGTAAACTGCCCAGAGTTGCTTTATAGGGAGATGGGCAGAATAAAAATGTATTAAACAAACATATTAAACAAACAAACAAACAAATAAATGTAGATATGGACAGAATACTAGAGAAGTAAATAGAAGATATTTTTTTTATAAACCTAGATAAGATCACACAGAATATTTCTATGATAGCAATGACAAAAACAGCTAAAGCATTAGCCTTTCTAATGCAATGCATAGCTGAGAAGGTTGAATATGAAAAGAATAAAAAGAGACAGAAGATTGATACTTTCAAATAATGAATTTGGAGATGGTCACTCTGAATGCCATGAAGTACAAAAATAAAAATAAAATCTCATTTAACCATTCTGGTTCAAAGACTAACTGCTCCTTTGTGGCGATGATCAAGAAGCAGAAACTGACATTTTGGACATGCAACATAAGGAGTTGGAGTAGAAAAAAATAACTTTCCTTGACAAAGCTGAGAGAGGAGAAGGGAAAGGCAACAGCTAAGATAGAAGGGCAGGATCAAAGAAATTACACAGTGATCACTGGAACAGCTATAAGTTATTACTAGAGACAGGGTGAAATGGAGAGCATTTGTCCAGGAATCGACCCAATTTCAAGGGCACTTATCTACTTGCTCTGGAAATCAACTTGGGTAATAATAAGGCTTTCAAACTTTACGATTTCCCAGTTTTTAAAGAATTAGCAGGAGTGACATAATAAAGTACAGACACATTTCCCCCCTTTTCTTTAAGGGAGAAACAGATTTTTAAGTCTAAGGAATTATAATGGTAAGCTAAAAAATTGGGCATGATTCAGTTAACAAGTGATTAGCAACAGAATTCTGATCTCAACTGTGGTTGAGGACTGTTATCTGAAATCCCGCAAAAAATAACTCTGTATAACCTTCTTCCCCACCTTCTATTGGTTATTTTTTCTTTTTTTGCCATCTTTTTTGGACATCATTGACATGATACCATTGATCAAACAACTAACTAACAGTTCCTAAAAAAAAAGAAAAAACTTACCCTGAGAGAGCGCTATATAAATTCTAGACCAGGGGTGTCAACTCAAGGCCCAGGGGCTAGATCCAGCCTGTGGAGTGCTTAGATCTGGCCCACGGGGTCGCCCTGGAAACAGTGAAGGACCGGCCCACGTTGCCTCTGCCAATGAAAACAGAGCTCTTGAGGGCTGTGTGTGGCTGTCCCATTTTTGCTGGTAGAGGGCTGCAAGAGGCCGTTGTGGTGGAAAATAGGGCCCAGAGGGCACATGCAGCCCACCTGAGCTCCGTTTTTCCTGGCAGAAGCACTCAAGCCACCATAGAGCATCCCGACATGAGTGACATCAAGCTGGCCATGCCCACTCTGACCCCGAGATCAAACACAACCCTGATGTGGCCCTCAATGAAATCAAGTTTGAGACTCCTGTTCTAAACATTGGAAGACTGTTATGGTGATATATGAAGAAAAATGTTACACTCCTATTGTATTACTAGTATTCTTCCAAGTCAATGTATCTCAAACATTGTTATTCCTAGCAATGTTTTTTTTTCATTATTTTTTTTATAAATATGCACATAGCAAGTTCTGCTACTTTGTCTTGTTTTTTCTGCCCAAAGTTCAAGCTAGAATAGAATCTTTTCTTGCACTGCATAGAGTAAAAGAAACAGCAGCTTCTTCTCCATCCCACTTCCTTCTCCCTCTACTATACCTTATGCATATATATAAGCATATCAAAGTCTACCATCAGAATCAGTGAAACAAAAGGTTCCTAAGTATTCCAGCTGAATAATAAAATCTCCCTTGACCACCAGGCACATTAATGAGCACGATATGTTAAACTATGAAAGGTGAAAATTGAAGCAAATGTTTAGATTTGCTGGTTGGCATGAGAGAAGGGCTCAGAATGGCCACCCAGGTTGTAGCTCATTTGCAATATCACAAGCACATACTTCCTGGCAGGAAGCGTTGGAGGAAGCTATGTTGAATCAAAGCTTCCATGTGTGAATTTCAAACACATGGGCAAAGACCAATTAGGGTGGGAGATGGATGAAAAGCATACATCTTCTATTTTTTTTAAAACAAATATCTGAATTTGCATCTAATGTCTATCAAACCCCAAGGGTCTGATGCCAAAGTGTGAGTTGCTGCTATCTTTCTATTTCATTGTATAAATTGGTTACTTTGCCTGCTAATTATCTGAACCCTTTTAATTTTAAAAAATACTTTTAATTCAAAGTAGGCAGAACACAGAAGCCATTATTTTGATATGCTGAAAAAGTTGCTGATAGTCATTTCTTGGAGGTTTATTAAACTAAGTAGACCTTCAGTTTCCTCAGAGTTTCATGTTCTGGATAGACTTGTTGTATCCTACCCTATGTCATGTCTGATTCTCAAAGGTGCATTTCTAATGCCTCTTACCTATGGTAATATACATATCAAAATGATATCCCCCTTGTTCTTTTTTCATCTGGTTTTAGAGTATATTGTCTGACCATTGAAAAAGAATTGCAAAAGACAATTTTTATGTGTTCATGCTATGAAATATTACATAGCCAAGATAGAAACTTCAATCTTTAAATCTCATTTCACTAAAAGTTAGCTCTTTGAGATAGGCAAGGCCAGGAAATTGGAATACACTTTAACCAATTTAGGGTGTGGTAACAGAATATTGAAAACCTGTCAAAGTGCTTAAGGAAGATTGGCTTATAATGACTCTTCTACTGTAGAAATAAGTCAAGAGTGAAAACATTAACATACATAATTTTGGCTTGTTTTATAATCATCATATTTTAGACAGAAATCTAAAACTCTGTTAACATGAATTTAGATCAGTTCTTCCTTGTCAAGGATATTTATTTGTTTATCTCTCTGGTATTTGAACTCTACAAAGTTCAAATATTCTGCCATAATTGTGAGTTTTATGCCAGGATAATGGCCAAAACATTTTCTACACCATTGTAGAAAAATGTACATCTAATTTGCAACACTGAATTGTTGCCACAGTTTTTAGACAAAGAAGCCAGGAAGACTTTCTAGAAATTGGTCAATTTGTGTATGTGTGTCATTTATTATATATTTTCAAGGGTCTCTCACACACTTTTCCCCATTTTAATGCTGTATTACTTTCTTCATTCTCATCAGAATGAAGGGGTTCCATAATTCATTGTGGGATGGAACCAGGGGTGGGATTCTACCAGTTCGCACCTATTTGCTAGAACCGGTTGTTAACCTTCTAAGCAGTTTGGAGAACCGGTTGTTCAAAGAAATTACTGGCCTAATCCTGTAAGGAAGGCAAGAAGGAAACATTCTGGTGTTGCTTACAGAAACTGCCTCTGCGTTAACCCTTATTACATTCTTGGCAGGACTAGACTTCCTGTCTCTGGAACGTCTCTGGAGTTTTTTTTTCCCCTCCTTTGCTAGTACTTTGCTTGTATGGAGTGACCATTCAAAGTTACAATGGCACTGAAAAAAGTGATTTATGACTGTTTTTCACACTTACGACTGTTGCAGCATCCCCACAGTCATGAGAGGCCAGGTGAGGAGATGGTGCCTCGATTTGAGTGATATTGAGTTGGCCACACCCAGCCAATAACATGACCACCAAGCCATGTCCACCCAGTCACATGATCACTAAGGCACGCCCACCAATTAAGCCACGCCCACAGAACCGGTTGTTAAAAAATTTGAATCCCACTCCTGGATGGAATATTTGAGAATTTTTAAACATTAACTTGTGCTTGGCTCCTCCTTTTACACTAGACATTTTAGAAATTTACTCTATTGTGGTTGTTTGCTTAGTCCTACAAAACTAGGATTCAGTGTTACAGAATATACAGGCAGCTAAAGGCTATCTAAATACATGACTTGTTTTTTTGCTCATTTGTAGAAATGAAAGACCTAGAAAATTAACTCATAGTATTTGGAACTGGGCCTACTATTTTTGCTAAATTGAATGAAATGGAAGCACATCATGGTGTTCCGTTAAGGAATGAATTTAGCTACTTAAACACACTATCAAAAATGAAATAATTGGCTCTGCACTTTTTCTGCCAATTATTACAAATTAGAATTTGAACTAAATCTACTAAACAACCTAATTACTTAATTGCCCAAGAGAAATTACAACCTTGTGGATAAACTATAAACTGCCTCTCCCACATGTGTTTACAAGAGAAACTATTAAAATTATGTCTTGCAGTCTTTTAGATTTTTTTTTTCATTTAATGTATTTATAGTAACCAGTGAAGGCATTATACATAATGTAGTGTCGTATTTCTAAACATTTATAATCTAGTATGAACAAACCATGCACTGAAAAGAGGTTTATAATCGTCATTCTACCCATTGTCCCAAAGGTCTTTTTCAAGAGGCAACTGGACTTTCTGGTTTTTTTGCTTCTCATCCAAGAAGCTTCTTCAGCTCTTTTTGGATGAGAAGTGAAACGTCTTCAAAGAAAAACCATAAAATCTAGTTGCCTTTTGCAAAAACACCTTTGGGACAACCATATCCTGGATGACTGAGAATCTCCATAGACGTTCTACCTGTTGGTTTACCTATCTATCTATCTATCCATCCATTCATCCATCTGTCATTCCAACTATCCATCCTTCCATTTCTTCATCCATCTGTCTGTTGTGCAACCATTTGTCCACCTGTTTGTATATACACCTACCCATCTTTTCATTCATTCATACAGCTATTCATCTGACTGTCAATCCACGTGTCTCTCTGCCCATCTGTGTCTGTCCATCTGTCCATTTCTCTATCTATTTGTCTATGCACCTGTTTGTTCATTTAACCATATATAAATCTGTATGTCTTTAAATCGTTTTGTCAGTGTCTGCCCATCCATGTATCTGTCTGTCCATCTCTTTGTTTCCTTCTATCTGATATTTGTCCATCCATCTATCTGTCCTTCCATTTATCCATCTGCTCATCCATTTGTCTGTCCATCCATCCATCCAGCCAGCCAGCCAGCTATCTGTCCTTCCATCTGTCTTTCCATTTGTCTTTCTGTCCACTAGTAAGTTATCCTTGGTGAGTCACCCTTCATTAAAGATTTAAAAAAGAACAAAATAAGAATTTTAAAACCAGCACCAAAAGCCTGACAAGGCTTTGTTTAAGAAACCTATAAACATACAAAGGACATAATTGTATTTATAACATTTATATTTTGGCAAAAGTGCCTTTGATATAATTTTTGAAATAAACAACAAACAAATCATATCTTTGTGAATTGTTTAGAATTGTAGTGAAGAGACAATTTGCAAAATAAAGAGATAAAGGAGATTTGAGACACCGTGTGTGAACAACATATTATAGAAATACTTTTGAAGGGAGAGTGGAAGAAAGACTTGTAAGAAAATAATGAGAGAAGAAATGAAAAAAGATTAAAAGGAGGGTTAAAAATAATTGAAGAATATATAAATCAAGTGATTATTCTTCCTTAGTCCTCTCTCTCAATAATTTCCTTAAGTTTGGCTTTTTTAAATTAATGGGCTTGTAAGCAGGGGTGGGTTTCTACTGGTTCTGTCCACCTCTGTAGAACCGGTAGCTCAGAGGAGCAGCCGACATAGAACCAGTTCTATGTCTGCTGATGTTTTTGCCCACCTGCCCACCCGGGCTCTTACCTGATCTTTATTTCCTGATTTTTCAACTTCAGGTGCCAAACGAGGCACAGCTGCAGTTAAAAAAGCAGGAAAAGAGAGCTGTTTCAAAGGCTGCTTCTCTGTACACAGCGTGCTGATGACGATTTACAGGTGCTCTCTCACAGCGTGCAGGGAAGCACATCATAAATCACTGAACCTCGTAAATCACGAACCGGCAGTTAACCCTGTCATATCCCACCACTGTCTGTGAGCATTTTCCAAATGTATGTACATGCTTATTTTTTCCTTCTCTGAAAAGAAAAAACACCTTGTTTGGAATATTTATAGCTTAATTTTTATTATCAGGACTGAGATCTTTGTAGCCTTTTCTTTCTAAAATAAAAAGGGAAATATGGGATGGACATTTCCTAGTTACTTTTGTACTGTTTTTTTTAAAATCACCACATGGAAAAGCCTTCTAAACATTTTAATAATGGAAACAATTTTTGAATGTTGACTGGGTGACAGTAGGTAGGTGTCCTAATACCCTTGGTATCAACAGAATAGCAATAGTGCCAGGTCATTTATTCTGAAGAGGTCATGGGAGTAGAATGAAAAGAGGAAATTAAATGTTCTCACCAAAAGAAAAAAGAAAAAAAACGTAAAGATAGTTAATAATGTGACAGTTACTAATAATAAGGAAATCCACTGTTCAGGCTGTAGAGTATCCCTATAAGGAAGTGGTTAAGAAGACTCCTGTTGTGTTGAGATATTAGAAGTCACCCTGAACTATACATTTCCTTGTTTTTATTAGGTAAAGTTACAACTGAAGCATTCTTTGAACAGCCCCGTTGGTTAGTGAATGGCCTTTATTTTTGTTCCGTTTCAAACTGGGTATCTTAGAAGAAAAAAAATCAAGCATAATAAATTTCATAGCTTTTACTTAATAGTTACACCCCAGGTTAAAATTTTCTAAACAGTACTAAAATATTCACGTGTTAGTTCCTCTTATTTCATCTCTTAAATATTTTTATTTGACTTTATTCCTGAATTTATAACACACCTTTTGATTTATTCCAACACTCAGCAATGGCTTCCCAAAATAAAAATAATATATTCAATGCTGTTAAATTCAAAAGTAAAATTAGAATTAAATAATTAACATTTAGATTAAATTAACAATTAACATTTAGATTAAAAAGATATGCTTTTACCATCTTCCTGAATGCTAGCTGACTGGGAGGGTTCCAACATTGCAGAATAAGCTGTGTGTCTTAGGGATGTGCTCTAAATGTATTAAATCCCTCATTTTTGCCCCTCTTCCTCCAGATGTTTCCATGTAAAGCAATCCACAGCTAGTCAGGCTTTCAAATGGCAATTGGTAGATATTTCAGGTTCAATGAAGACACATTGTTGAAGACATTAAGATGGTTCTGCAGTCCCTATTTGGGAGCAGAGTCTAATTTATGTGGGCTAATAATCATAATTTGTGATAAGCAGTGATAATTATGATAATTTATTCTAACCAATTATAATATATGATAATTGATCAATGGTTATAATTTATCCAACTAATAATCATAATTTTGTTTTTGTTTTTTTTACTTATCTTGAGATTTTCATTTTCTTTTTGCTTTCTTTCTTTTTCTCCTTTCTTCTTTACTTTAGACTGTTTTAGTTTTAATCTTTTTTTAAAAAAAAAATCATACATATGATATATTAACCAATTTATTAAGCAATCCACAGTTACAAGGCCGAATGTAGCTCATGTAATCACAACTTTTCAGTACAGTAAAAATAGGCTTAGCATGGTTTTAAACATTTTCGTCTCTATAAAAAACACAGCAGAGGGAAGATTGGAGTTCTTTTGTGCTCTCTGAGCTTGGCTATTTCACTGCCAATTAGGTAACATTGGTGTGAATGAGTATGGGAGCTGTTGCCTGTTTATGTTAAGTTTATCCTGCCATGATTTTTTCCCCTGCTTTGGTGTTCCTTGAGTAAAATATGCTTTTCTGCCTGATTGTTAGTTTGATGCAAATCCTTGCCTATCTGAATTTGGCTGCTGGAGGGGATATGTTCTATTTCTTTTGTTTTCTTTCTAGGTTTGTTGATGGTGGTTTGTTTCTATGTGTCTATTTAGAGCTGATTTCTCTGAAGATCATGCTGCCAGGAAATCCCTAGCATTTTTGGATTTGGCTTGATCTATGGTAGTCACAATTTCCCAATTGAAACTGGTTGTATCTGTTCATGCATTGGGAAATTAAGGAATTTTCATCATGTCTTCTGACAGCTAGTTGGTATTTGTGCATCTGCTTTGCTAGTCTTTTGACTGTCCAGCTACTGTTTTTTTTTCATGAGTTACTGGGTCTTTTGGTTTACTGAGGATATTTTGGAGAGTTTTACTTGGTTTGTATAGTACGGTAATGCATAGGTATTCAATGTGTGAGAGTGATATCCCTTGCGTATGCTTTACTGGTTGTGGTGGAGTGAGTTATATGGTCAGACACACCTTGGTAAAGTTGGATGGGTATCCATTTTGTTGGAAGATGTTGTCTAGATGTTTTCTCTATCTGATGTTCTGAGATGCTGCAATGTATTTGTATAGAGGGAAGAGTAGCAAGAAAATGTAATAACCCCCCTCTCCATGTATTCTGTCTTAGATTTACATGTTCATATAAAGTAATTGGCTTAAGCAGATATTGGTAGGCCTATTCTTTTTCACAGTATGGAGAAAGAACAAGTAAATCTTAGGAATAATTGCCATTTACAGCAAATGCAGTTAGCAAGTGGAAAGTATTATTCAGATGAGCCATTACAAATTTGTTATGTATCAAAAAGTATTGGCATAAATCACTCATGTTTAAGGGAGAAAATAGTTATTAGCCATAAAAAACCCACATTTGTGGAAATTTGTACAGTTCAATAGGAGGTAGGATGAATAAATCCGGCTGTTAAATTACTGTTTACATTTATTAAGGAAATAAAATACGTTTAGAAAGACTATCAATGCAATTGAGATTCCTATGTGGAGCCATTTTCTTGTGGCAGCTTCACTAAATAGATCTTACAGTGAATGGCAGTTGAGAAGACAATAGATTAGTATCTTGTGTTTAGGTTTGCAAATTATCAGATGACATGGATTAAATTTTTATTCTAGAAGTAAAAGCAACATTATGTAATTGCAGAATTTGGCTCTTTGGGAAGGAGATTAGCAATATATAATATAAGTATTATTAAGAACATTTTTTCTCTTCTTTTCTTTCCTGTCAGTCTTGTGAAGTAGTCCTGACTAGAAGCATATACAAAAGTTCTAACCACAACTTTATTGTAATCTTACCTCAACAGTATCTTCCAATTCTAAAGTAAATTTCCTTAGAAATTAGGAGGGTAAGGGTCCCTTCTAAGACTTTTGTCTCCCAAAGTCATTCTCATATACTATTGTACTTCCCTTCTCTCAATCTCTCTTTTTCTCCCTCTTTTTCTTGTGAAAGAATGCACAGTTCCATTGTTCCTAATATGATGTTGGAGTTAATATTCCAGTTCCCTGACTGGTGAGAAATCCAACTACATTTAGTCAGGTTTTTATTTTTGGAATAAGGTCAGTGGAGTCTTATGATGTTGTGTGATATATGGTTTATTTTCTAACATTATACAGGGAGAGCATAAATAGCAGCTCAAAGCATGAACATTGTAGCAAATACTTTTCACACATTATATTTGGAGGGGAACAATTCCTTCAGCCACATTTGACCCCACACTCAAATTGGCTGTTTATCCTGTAGTTCCTGCTCATCAACCTGACTCCCCCTTCTTTAGAGGAAGAAAATAATGACAAGTGATCTCTCTCATTTCCTGTGGTATCTTGGGACACATTAGTTCTCACTGTTAGTTGCTATTAACTATCTTTTATCTCAGGCCATCTTTCCTCTAATTGCCACTTGCTATTAACTATCTTTTAAAATATCTTAAGAAGGATTGCCTTAGGATAACCCACATCAATAACTTTAATATTAGAAAACTTAATCTTTGGAAGTGTGGAGTTAGAAGGGATTTCCAGGAGATCATAGAAACCAATCCTTTCACAACTCTAGCAAAGGGAGTCTGAGCAAAGCTATAGTATTAATTTAAGTAGTATATGTGATTGAGTGATTGACTTTTGATGTGCATTTTGAGTAATAAAGCTATCACAGACCCACTGATATTTCTGGAAGTTGTAGTAGAAACCCATAGATCAGTTAAAACTATCACTCAAGAGGAAAATAACATATATTACAATGCTAATAGAAGTTAATAACCTTTCCTTCATTGATAATCAGGGGTTTACCATGTCATGGGAACCCGATCATGATTTTTTTTCTTTTGGGAGGCTAGATCATCATACTAAAGTTGCACAGATCTCCAGAAGGATTTCTGCATAGTAGGAGAATGGGTTTCAAAATGGCAGATGTCATTCAATGAAAACAAGAGTAAGGTGATATACATTGGTGCCAGAATCCTAACCACTCATACAAATGAATAGAATCAAAGCTAGCAGTGACTCATGAGGAAAGAGATCTCGACTAAGGATAAACAGTTCAATTAGGGTGTCAACACTGTGTGGTCAAGGTCAAAAATGAGAAGGAAGTAGGAAGTGGAACAGGAAAACCTGGGAATTGGAGGAGTAATGATAATGAATGAATCAATTAAGGAATGAATGAGCTTCTGGTCTGAACCAACAAGCATAGATTTATTTCCTTAGCTATCACTCTCTTTCTGCATAACCTTTTCAGTCATAAAATGCCAATCAGAAAAAAAAATGTTTGTCTGTGTGCATGTGCTTATATGTGTGTGTGTCTATACTTGTGCATGCACATACATGAACACTCTCCCACACTCACTATGACACTTGATTGAGGTTGTGAGCTTGGATTTAAAATGGTTAAGAAAAAATATATGCAGCAAATTTTTTTCTGTGGGTCTCATCCAGAGAAACTGGTGGTCCAGCTTATTCTACATATGGGAAAGCTCTTTCGGGTATGAAGATATATGTTGTAAGGGACAGGTGGCCTGTCCTGTCAAAAGGTCTTGTTTTAGCTTTGAAAAAATAAACACAGATAATTTAGGAATTCAATCCAGGCAGTAACTTCCTGCATTGGCAAGCTGAAAAACTTTGAATTGCACATGTTTTGTTATAGGAATCCATTCAAAAAGGAAATCTAGGCATGTGATTCTTAATCTAACAAGACAGATGGAATGTGGGATGCATGTAAAAATTGGGAAATGTTATTCCTTGTTGAATTGTAACAAGCATTTAACTTTCTCCATTAACTTTCTATTTATAGTTGAATAAACCTAATTTATTACTGTTTTGAAAGAAGATGATATCAGCTAGTTTTGCCAGATCTCTAACTACTATGCCTACTTCATTAAATGGGCAAAATTGCTGAAAGAAATAAGAACAGTGGAAAAAACAAACTTTGCTGATGATTATTTTTCACAGACATTTCAGGTTTTGATACCACTATTCAGATGTATACTTTTCAGGTTTTACACATTCAGGGAAAATACTATAAATTAACCTGCCTGCAGAGGATGTTATTGGATCAAAGGGTAGCAGTCTGAGCTTAGCCAGAGTAGGGAAATATATGAGCTATAGCTAAGAAGCCAGAAGATTGGATCAAAGAATAAAATATAAGTCAGACTTAGAATGCAAGTGAGAAGATTCATCCAAATAACAAGCAAGGTGATAGAGGTAGGTCAGAGCCCCAAAGGAACACTGAGTTGAAGTTTCCATGAAGATTCTCACAGAGAAGGTGTTAAATTTTTACTACTTCAGGCAGTAGTAGTAAATTGTATTTTCAAAAATCTAAGCAATTACTGTACTGATAATCAATGTTTTTCACAGATGTGGACTACATGGTCTAGAAAGCCCCAGTTTTCCTCCAATTTAATGACATAATTTTACAAATTTTCATTGGGGAGCACAAGGTTCTAGGATGTTGGTTTGTGTATGGAAATTTTGGCTACGGGCCAATTTATTGACCACAGCTCCTCTATTTCAGCTTTATTTAAATATAGGCAAATGAATTTTGAACACTTTCAAATTTAATAACTTCTTTAATTTACATAGTCTTTGTTTTCTCCCATTTGTTATTATGTTCCCAAGGACTATTCTAGATCCAGATTTAGAGTGCACAGTTTTCTTTCTGTTTCATACAACATTCTTGAACTAATATTATAATAGAGGTGGGTCCTAGAATGGCAAATGCTATTCCTTCAATATTAATTGCATAATTAGCTTGGGAATCATTTCGTTCTTTTGGATGTACTTTGTAGAAGATAAACAGCTTTCTGGCCATTATGGAGAAGAAAAAGATACTTGTGCTTTGATTTAGCTTCATAAAATATAAAATCTGCCTCCCTTAGATTCATTTTCAATTATATAAATGCTCAGCCTAAATTAGAAGCTGGTAATGAGAAATGGAAAGTGGCTTGTTTGTATCATAAATCAACTGCCTGGGTTTTTTCCCCCTTCATTTTATTACTTTAAAAAAAGGATATAGCCACAAATAATGTACTATTCAAAAGAGTTTTGCTATGTTATATTTTTGTCTGTTTTAGTTTCCCTCTCCCCAAAAGGAAAAATGTTCTTTAACTCTGACGTAATACTGTATTTCTTGCTGAGAAAAGACTATGTGATCCTAGCAGAGAAACAGATCCTTTATTCATCTGAAATACTCTATGCTCTAATTCTAGCTAGAGGAATGGAGAAGAACCTGAAGCATTCCAGATGTTGTGGAATTTCAAGTTTTGTCCCCCCCCCCAAGTTAATATGAGTCATCCAGTCCCTGGGGCAACTGAGTCATTCTGTCTCCTGGCAGTTCATAATCCCTAAAGACCAGCCCAGACGTGCTGTAGCCATTTTTTTAAAAACTTGTGCCATCTAATGCAAAGGAAGTTAGGAGGCTGGAGCATCCATTTCCCTCTCCTCTTTCCCTTCCCTTCCCTTCCTCCCTTCCCAACTGCACAAAAATGAAACCAAACGCTAGAATGGCCAATTCAGGATCATCACCACCACAGAAAGGGTTCATGGGGCTTGCTTATACAACTCCTTTCTGTTCGCTTTTTGGTTGCCCTAAACTAAAGCTTCATTCCACAGAAATAAAAAGGATAATTAACTCTCAAGACCCTATTTCTTGACATGCTTGACAAGGGGAAGATGGCTTACCCCGAAACAGCCCTGAAATCTTTTGGTGTGAAGCATGTTCTCTCCATGTTAATTATTAGGGTTAGATAAATTTAGCCTTTTCTGTAATACAATAATCCCCACACCCAATCCAATTAAATTTGTCATGTAAACTGGTCCATAGTCCTATTTCATTTCTTGGATTGGAGTGTCAGATCTAGTCCAGAGAAACTCAGAGCCAAATCTGCATTAGATAATTGAATTTTGGTTAATTTCTCTCAGCCTAAAGATGCAGGCGTTACATCTAACTCTGCTTAACAGGAAAAATGTCATCTGCAGAAGGTTAAAAACTGCATCACAATAATTGGAGTGGCCAGGTGATCAAAGCCCTGCCCATTTTATGTGCATGCAATGCATTCAAATATGGGTGAGACTTTGATTATCTAGTTATATTGATATTTTTATACTGTTAACCATCCTACCAGCTTACTTCAGGTGCATCTTCTATTTTTTTCTATATATATGTTTTTTTTTTTTTGTATGGACAATTTTGTTTCTTGCTTTGGCTCACTTTTCTAAAAGTGTGGCACTGTGAGAATGATGGTCTGGTGGCCCACTCAAGATTCTTCTCCATGTCATTCACAGTGCTTTTCTCTCAGGCACTATTCCTGAGGAGAATGTCAGAGAGGCATATCAGCAACCACCGAAGTAGAAAGAACTTCCAAAATATCTTATTTTCCCTCTAGAACAGGGGCATCAAACTTGAGGCCCGTAGGCCAGATCCAGCCAATGAGGTGCTTAGATCTGGCCCATGGGGCCACCTTGGAGACAGCGAAGGACCAGCCTGTGGTGCCTCTGCCAGCAAAATTGAGCTTGTGACGGCTGTGGGTGGCCCCCCCCTGAGCTCCATTTTCACTGGCAGAGGGTTGCAGGAAGCCATCACAGCTGAAAACAGCATTCGGTAGCCCATTTTCACTGGGAGAACACTCGGGTCAGTACAGGTACCCTCGACATGAGTGACATTGAACTGGCCATGCCCACCCCAGACCCCCAAGGTCAAACACAACCTTAATGTGGCTCTCAATGAAATTGAGTTTGACACCCCTGCTCTAGAATATCATTAGGATAAATCTAAGATTTTTTTAAGGAAAATCATCTTCAGTAGATGGATCCCAGTACTAAATATGAGCAGGGAAAGACTAGCGTCCCAATTTATTAATAAGAAAACAAATCAGGACATTAGGGGTTACATATTGTGGCAGTGGTTTTAATCTTTGTACACTGTGCCCAGATTCAATTACTTAAAGTCACTGCAGTGAGATGGGTGGCTTTGTACATAATTTAAATAAATATAGTTGGATGATCTAAATTATACAAAGCCATTGTACATACATGTAGTCCTCAACATGTAATTGAGCCTGGAAGTTGTAAGTCATGGCAGACGTTAAGCAGGTCACCATTTGATGGCATCCAATTTAATGACCTTTTTTGCAGCAGTTGAGCAAATGCCACAGTTGTTAAGTGGCTGCTAAGTGAACTTGTTTTCAGTAACTGGCTTTTTTTGTCAGAAACTGAAAGTAAAAGCTGGAGATTGGCAAAAAATGCAAAAAATTACAGTCACCTGTAAATGTAAACCAGCTGCAGAAAATGCAATCATGTGATCACAGTGTGTGTGTGTGTGTGTGTGTGTGTGTATGTGCAACAGTCTCCACTTTGAAAACAGATTGGAAAGTCCATTGCAACTTCTCACAGTCACTAAGCGAGGATTACCAATACATTAAAAAAAGTGTTTTTAATTAATACCAGCTTTACTGTACTGAGAACCTCTCTTTCAACACACTTGCTTTTATCATCAGTTCATTCTTAATTCTGAGATGGATCTCATTGTTTTCACAGCAAATGTGTGGGATTAATATCTTCTGTTTAGGTGTCATGCATTAATCAACCTTCTCACTTTCAAAATGAAATCAAACAGTAGTGCTCTATCTTTTTTTCTTTTTCTTTTGAGAGGGATATGTAGCCAATTGCAAGTACATCCACAGAAGCAAGGATTAAGATGGTGGCAATGACCATCTGACTGACATGGCCTCTATTTTTCATGTCTTGGGCTTAAGCAGGTGGGGTTCAGCTGATTTCTTTGTGCTCTTAAGCCTTCTAACCATTACATGAAATTATTTTGCACCGTGAACTTTTCAGGCTGCAATATTACCTCCTATCATGCCTAATGGCTTAACAAGTTATGGAATTACCAGTTTATATTAAGTCATTCTTTAAAGCCCTTGACTTTATATCATCTATTTATAAAGTATATGAATGCAATGGAGAAAAACAACAATGGTGAGAACGATTTAATTATTGGCCTGACCTTTATTTAATTATATTTAAATCAACATATTTACCTTCAGGCTTTTTGAAATCTGTTTTGTATAATTGACATTTTACAATTATGTATAAAAATAGGCTTAACAAAGCCTCAAAAGTCTAAATCATTACATCAGGGCATGTTGAAGCAGAGTGTGGGTGCACAAGGAAAAGCTTTGCAGGATTATTTTGAATTTTGGCCAGAACTGTGCAGGCAAGTTATAAAACTCCACCTCAACATTGCATGTGCAGTTTATTGGGAAACAGTGTGTTTTTATCGTATTAGTTGTTTTTATTACAGTTTTATTATTAGCAGCATGATTATGGAAGGATGGTGAGGTGTTGCTAGGTCCCGTCAAGGCTTCCAATCAGGTTAAAGAAAAAAGGAGCCTGCCCCTACCTATGCTTAATTTGTTTGAGTGTGTGCCTACATGTGCCTTTGACTCAGTTTTATCTCCTGGCAACTGTCTGGATTAGTTTCTGCAGATTTTTTTTTTTTTTTTGCCAAGATTTTTCAGGTTTGCCTTCCTGGGGTGAGAGATGGATTGGTGCAAAGTCACGCAGCTGGCTTTGTGCTGATGCCTTAATCACTATACCAAACTGTTTCTCTCTTCTTGTAATACCAGCCTTTTTACAACAAAGAAAAGAAACCAAAGGTCTACTTTTTTTTTGTTAATCCTGGATAGTATATTCTTGGATTCAAGAGTAAAGACAGATGTGACAAAGAATGGCTTTATTGTTAATTAAACCACATACATACCAAAGTTTTGATAACAAAACCATATAGTCATTCATGTTCCAGAAAATATATGTCCTACTTAAAATTAATTAATCTATTTAGTTCTGTACAAGAACTCAACTTGCCACATTTCAGTGACAAACATCTAATTGGACAAAATGGGATTTCTGTTTAATTATCAATATTACATATACCGTATTTGCCGGCGTATAAGACGACTTTTTGCCCTAAAAACATGCCTCCAAGTGGGGGGTCGTCTTATACGCCGGTAAATACATTGTCACCGGTGCAAGAGCGACGGGGCGGAGCTCCGCAACTTGCGAAGCCCCTTCAAGCCCAGCCGGAGTCTCTCTTCCTCCTCCTCCCACCCACCCACCCACCCTCCGCCTGGCTCGGGCGCTGCGGAGGCCAATCTGGAGGTGGGGTGGGGGTGGAGCGGGAGGGTCTCTGGCGGGGCGCCGCCCAGCCAGCCCCGAGCCGCGTAATGGCCCAGGGAGTGGAGGGGGAGAAGGTGGTGGGGGTGGACTGTGGCGCCCTCCTTCTGGGCAGCGGGGCGGGGGCGGCAATTTGCTCCTCCCGCTTCTCCCTCCCTCTTTGAAAGACCGGGAGGGCTGTGCTTGGGGCGGGGGGATGTCCTCAGGAAGTTCCTGATGGGACCCCGCTGGGCAGGGCCACCCAGCTCCCGAGCTGCTTTCCAGGGTCCCCTTGGGAAGAAAAGGGTCCGGTGGGCGGTGGAAGAAGGCGAGCACCCTCCTCCCGCCCCTGTCCCGTCCCGTCCCTCCTCTTGTCCCCTCCTCCCCTCCCCGCTTAAGAGAGAAAGATCTGCCTCCCCTGCACCGAGCTTCCACCCGGCGCCGTCTCCCGGCCAGCGCGCGCTGCGACTTGGGAACCGGCCAAGCGACTTTAAAACCGAGCGGAGGCCAGAGATAGCCGGAATTACCCTCCACACCACACACACACACACACACACACAGAGAGAGAGAGAGTGAGTGAGTGAGTTGGCAGCTGTCCATCCCCCACCCTTGGAGTCCCGATGGCACGCACGCGGGGCTGTCACAAAGAAAGGGAGAGGAATTGAGTGCCAGCCTGAGAAAGGCGAAGCTGCCTCTCTAAAGCATTTTGGTGGCTTTGTAAGTTTGGGGGAAAGGGGTTGGGGGTGTCAATCAAGAATTATATCCAGAATACCCCAAGTGTTACAACTTCACCGTATTTGCCGGCGTATGAGACAACTTTTTGCCTTGAAAAGCATGCCTCCAAGTGGGGGGTCGTCTTATACGGCGAGTATATAACAAAACTATATTTTGAGTGGAAATGTTGGGGGCTCGTCTTATACGCCCAGTCGTCTTATACGCCGGCAAATACGGTATTTTCAAACATCTAATTATATGTATGTGTGTGTGAATGCACTGTTAGACAGACAGACAGACAGACAGACAGACAGACAGACAGACAGATAGATAGAGATATAGTGAGATAGAGAGATAGAGAGATAGAGAGAGAATGTATGTGTATCCACACACACACACACACACACACACACACACATATAGTGTGTACATTCTGTACTCTGTATATATGTATATAGTATATATGACATGAAGCAAATTAATAATTCCATATTAATGAATTTTTAGAGCAGTGACATTCCATGATATTGTTATTCAAAATGACTATTATAATCTATAGTATTCACCAAAATCCCATTTCACTTATTCTATTAGTAAAGGATTATATAGAAGTTTACTACCATATTTGGACAGAATGATATAATTTATCTTGTTTCCCCATATTGATCTGGAAATAAAAACAAAGTATTTTCATATGTAGCATTATTTCATCCTAGACAGTAAATAAAAAATAATCTAACATTTGAAGTATGATTGTGGTTTATTCATAAAGCCAGCATAATTACAATGACCTAATAACAATAATTTAACATCACCCAACATTATTTGATAGTTAATCTTAACTGCAAAGTAAACAGTGATCACTTGGATTCCAACCAAACTTTCTCAAAATATTAGTTTTTTTTTTTTAAAAAAATAACAAAATAAAATACTTTGGGGTATAGATAAGATACAAGGGAGGACATTAGCAATGCAATGAGTTGCTCTAGATAGCAGGGTTTCAGCATAGACATAGCTATTCCGAGGGACAGGAGACCTTTCTAAAGGTCTAATTGTGGCACAAATATGCCACACTGGCCATGTTGTATTCATCCTTTTCCTCACACTCAACCCATATCTAGCACAGCCTTAAGTTATTTTTAGCTGCCCCAGTTTTAAAATAGTATTTTCTCTCTTTGTCCGATATTGTTTTAGCCTTAGGTATGGAACCCTTCACCCAAGATGCGACTGCTGGCATAATCAGGAGTTACAATCTGCTCAGTATTACTAGCTATTTTATCTGCTATGGGCCTAACTCCCCTCCCCGCTCCCCCAGGCATGGGCCTTTATGGTCATTTTGGCTTGATTGCAGAAGAGCTTGAATACCCGCCTCCCTGAACACACCTGCCCACCTAATAACTAACTAATACTTCCCATAGTACTTGTCAGATCTTATACAAGCTTCATAGAAAAATGAACTCAGTGCTATTTTGAAAGCGCATTGGCCCAATATTGTGCAGAAGGTTCATTTAAACTGGAAAAGAGAGCTGGCTTTTGTGTGAATATACTTTTATCTGGTTTTATTATTATATCATTGAGATGTCCTACACTACAGCTACAGTTGTCTGGGCATTGATCCTGGGACCACTCTCAGATTCAGTTGCTGTTTAATGTAGAATGTACATTTACACAATGTACAAATTTCATTTGTTCAATATAAATCTCATTTCCTCTGTGGCTAAGTCAGGGCTGTCAAACACTGGCAGGTCAGGTATGTCACGCGCTGGCCACGCCCATGCTCAGTTTAGCAAGGGGGGGAAAAGTCCTGATACATCACATGATGCCATCATGACGACATGAGTTTGACACCCCTGAGCTGAGTGGTAGATCTCATTGTGTCCACATCCTTCTGACATTGGTGACATCAGGTGCCATGGGGATGACTATTGTAATCTGCAGACTAAGCACCATTATGCAAAAGTGCTTTAGTCTCTGCATTCTCCAGGACTATTTACTGGCTGCTTCCAGGGACTGCAGCTCTAAAGTCAAAACTGGATTTCTTGGCCACTTGCTGCTAGGACTGTCATTGTCTTTCACTGAGTGACAGCTAGCTTTGGAACTCTGTCACTACTCGTCATTAAACTCTGATTAAATGTTCTTTGAGAAGGATGCTATACCTGTGTTCAATTAGTCTACCTGTTGGGTAACAGGAATAGAGAAGTTGAATTGTTCTATGCCTCTTCCCTCAATGTCTGCTACCTGTTAGACAGCTTGACAGAAGGCAAAACTTGCTATTCTAAGTATCCATCTATTTTAGAAGGAATGATTGCTCATTGTTTTGCAACTGGCATGTGACATTTATTGGGGGGACAATGAAACCAAGGGAATCTCCCTCCCTCCCTTCCTCCCTCCCTTCCACAATAAGCATTGCACAGCATTCAGAAAAGCAGCAGATTTTATACAGGCACAGTTTATCACTGCCTCAGAGACTAATGGATAGCACTTAATTTAGGCAGGAGAAAAAACCCCGAGGTACTGCAAAAAAAAAAAAAAAAAAGCTTTTATTTCACAGTTAAAATTCTATAGAAGTGAGAAAACAATTTTCTATTGGCATATAGAAAAGGTCAACCGAAGGTTACAACAATGGTGGATAGAATCTTAGCTGATGGTAGATGAAGCCAAAATGAGCAAATCAATCCCACATCTTCCTTTTTCCTTGCACATTGTTTGGCTCCATCCAGGTTTATAGCCAGAAAGGGGGGAAAAAACTTAAAGGGTTAGGAAGACATTCCAATTGTTGGGGAAGAGGCAATTTGGAATCATCTCTGAGATCAGAGCAATACTTTTCTCACATATCTTTTATCCTCTGCCTTCTAATTGATCCTGAAACACCATCTTCTGCACATAAAAAGTGACAATTTTGCTCCTCCTGACTAGTCCTGGAAAGCCGTACAGCCCAGTTGGGCACTGCTTGTTCTTCTCAACCTGAAACTTTGGTACCCTGTTTCTTTGATCCCTTCCCTGTGCCTGAAATACAGAGCTTTGGTTCTGTAGGAAATCTTAGATAGCTCCTCACTTTCCTTCTTCACACATGTCCCAAAGGTATTTTGTCAAGAGGCAACTGGGCTTTCTGATTTTTCTTTGAAGACATTTCGCTTCTCATCCAAGAAGCTTCTTCAGCTCTGACTGGATGGTGAGGAATGGAAGGATTTATACTTCTTGCAGACAGCTGGTCACTTACATTCTTTTAGTGAGTTGTTGAGGCTACCTGGAGGTTTATTATGTAGTTGTTGAGGCTACCTGGAGGTCACCTGACTAGTGCAAATGGGTGTGGACCCTTCTTGGAATTGTTGGAATTGTTGAAAGGGTTGTGTTATAGACTGGAGATAGATGATGTCATATCCCTTCCACTCAAAGCAACTTTGGGCAGGGGTGGGATTCAAATTTTTAACAATCGGTTCTGTGGGCATGGCTTAGTTGGTGGGCATGCCTTGGTGGTCATGTGACTGGGTGGACATGGCTTGGTGGTCATGTTATTGGCTGGGTGTGGCCAACTCAATATCACTTACATTGAGGCACGCATCTCCTCACCTGGCCTCTCATGACTGTTGTAAGTGCAACAGTTATAAGTGTGAAAAATGATCATAAGTCACTTTTTTCAGTACCATTGTAACTTTGAATGGTCACTCCACACAAGCAAAGTACCAGCAAAGGAGGGGAAAAAAACTCCAGAGAGGTTCCTGAGCCAGGAAGTCTAGTCCTGCCAAAAATGTAATAAGGGTTAACGGAGAGGCAGTTTCTGTAAGCAACACCAGAATGTTTCCTTCCTGTCTTCCTTACAGGATTAGGCCAATAATTTATTCTAACAACCGGTTCTCCAAACTGCTTAGAATGTTAACAACCGGTTCTAGCAAATAGGTGCGAACTGGAAGAATCCCAATGGAAGAATGTCAAACTCACATCATCATGGCAGCATCATGATGTTTTCAGATAGAAACCATCAGTTCTTTCTGACTTCCACACAACATCACTGCTAACAATGAAGCCATGAATGACTGTTATTTGGTCAAATAGGTAGACTGAACTGGAAGTCATTCATAACTGCTTAGAATGTTATAACTGGTTCTAGCGAATAGGTGCAACTGATAGAATCCCACCCCTGCCTTTGGGACAACCATGACCTGAATGACTGAGAATTTCCAAGACACTTCTTCACACATGCACATCAGTAAACTTGATAGCTTAGAACTAAGACTTTGTATAGGGTTCTATCACTATGTTCCAGTAGTAGTGCCAATATCCCTGTGTAAGAGATACTCCAGGCCACAAAGTCTATAGATCACAAAACACTTCTAGGTTGCAAATTACCACTTATTATTACTACAAACCAATGTGTGCATTGTATCCTCTGTACCAACATGAATAACTATATTCAGCTATATAAGCAGAATCATTCTTCCACTCAGGCATGTCATGAGAGAAAACTACAGTTAGTCACTCACTTGCCATCATTCATTTAATGATGGTTCAAACTGCCCACAGTGTTGAAAAAAGTGATTTATTATCACTCCTCAAAGTTATGAAGTCTGCACCGCCCCTACAGCTACACATAATCACAATTTGGACTCTTGGTAACCAGCCTGCATTTACTGTGTTGTAATGTCCTATGATCACAGGATCATGATTTGTGACCTTCTCAAACAGAGAAGCAGACAAGCAGAGTCAATAGAAGAAGCTGGATTTGCTTAAGATGTGATTCACTTAACGATAACATAATTCACTTTAATCATTGGTGATTTGCTTAATCATGGCACAAATGGTCATAAAATTGGGTCTTGTCACATGATGACTCCCTTATCAACCATTTCATGTAGCGATGTAGTGAAAATTCCAGTCCCAATTGTGGCCATAAGTTCAGGACAACCTGCACAGATATGTGCAGATAGCATAAACTATTCCTCTCTGTTAGTCTTGCAATATATGGAGAAGTTGCATATTATGTTCTTCTAACAAGTGTCACTTTTAACAAACATTTCTTATGTAATATTTTATGAAATATAACATATCTCTCATATGTTATATATATCATATATAACATCTGCCTGCCTGCCTGCCTGCCTGCCTGCCTGCCTGCCTGCCTGCCTGCCTGCCTGCCTGCCTGCCTGCCTGCCTGCCTGCCTGCCTGCCTATCTATCTATCTATCTATCATCTATCTATCTATCTATCTATCTATCTATCTATCTATCTATCTATCTATCTATCCATCCATCCATCCATCCATCCATCCATCCATCCATCCATCCATCTATAGTGGCTTGGTGGTTAGAATGCAGTGTTGCAGGCTACTGCTGCTGACTGCTGGCTGCCAGCAGTTTGATAGTTTGATTCTGAAGGCTCAAAAGTGACTCAGCCTTCCATCTTCCAAGGTCACTAAAATGAGGACCCAGATTGTTGAGGGCAATATGCTGACTCTGTAAACAGCTTAGAGAGGGCTATAAAGCACTGTGAAGCGATATGTAAGTCTATGTGCTATCACTATCTATCTCTATCTCTCTATCAATCATCTATTTCAAAGCAAATTTTCTACAAATTCTACATATTTTCCCTGAAGCTCATTTTAACTGCTTATATGTGATTTAAAAATGCAAACAACCAGGATATATCTGTTCTGTGCAATTTTCAAACATTGTACATTCTTTTTAGCTACTTTACATCTGCACAGCCAGATTTTTACTGGCGAGAGAGCAGATGCTAGTGGAGTCTAAGCTGCAACAGTGTTTGTTTTGGCAGTTCTTGCAACAATGCTCTTGTAAAGAAATGGTTCATTTCTTTACCATCCCTAAAGCTCCCACTAACCCACATTTATAAATTGGAAGGAGGCTCATTGTCCTCTGTAAAATGAGGTAGAATTAGCTAATCATCTGTTGCTTCACACAAAAGGTAACTCATATGTAAAGTAGCCATATGGTTTGAATTGAAGATCATATTGCTTGGATAACAAAACTGATCTTTGGAGGTGAGAGCATGAGGTCTCTACCAGCATTCCTAACTGATTACAATCTCCTAGTTTGTCTGAACACAACATTAATGTTACTATTCTATTTCTGCTCTCATCAATTTGATTGGTATCTCTAACTCTGGATACAACTGCTCTCTACAGTCTTAGATTTATTTATTTATTTATTTATTTATTTATTTATTTATTTATTTATTTATTTATTTATTTATTTATTTGCCAATTGTTTACAAGATAATAAGTATAAGTGTATACATAGTTGTGAATACATGAAATGGGTACATATAAGAAAAATAAAAGAAGAATAAGAGAAACAATAGGACAGGGACGGTAGGCATGTTAGTGCGCTTATGCACGCCCCCTACAGACCTCTTAGGAAAGGGGTGAGGTCAATAGTAGACAGTCTAAGGTTAAAGTTTTTGGGGTTTGGGGAAGAAACTACAGAGTCGGGTAGAGTATTCCAGACATTGACCACTCTATTGCTGAAGTCGTATTTCCTGCAATCAAGTTTGGTGCGGTTAACTTTGAGTTTGTATCTATTGTGTGCTCTTCTGTTGTTATGGTTGAAGCTGAAGTATTCATTGACAGGTAGGACATTGCAATGTATGATTTTATATACCATGCTTAAATCTATTAAATTAGATCTATTAAAAAGGCATGGGAAGAGCTCCAGAAATTATATAACATGACAGAGAATGGCATATCCATCTTGAAAAGTGGAGTATTTTCATAAGAGACATTCCTGCAGTTCCAGTAAGAAGGAGTGTTACCAACTTTAGTGTTTTGGGATTGGATATTGAAGAAGCTGTACACAGGGAAGACACCAGGATGATTACAATTCATATGTTTAAGTACAGATACTTACAGATTCTATCTTCAATCTGCTGCAATGAGCCAAAATGACAGTGAGGAGGAAATGCTATGTCATCTGTTTACAAAAGGATTGCTCTGGCTGGGCAAGCCTCTCTCTTATCCC
Source organism: Notechis scutatus (assembly GCF_049901735.1). Taxonomy (NCBI): domain Eukaryota; kingdom Metazoa; phylum Chordata; class Lepidosauria; order Squamata; family Elapidae; genus Notechis; species Notechis scutatus. The sequence goes on from NC_142013.1 coordinate 88,982,362, forward strand.
TCACCCCTGGTGTTGCTTACTTGCAGCTTACCCTGCAGCTTCTCTCTTCTCCCTCATCCCTGAGTTGCTTAGTCCCATACGAACCAGAAAGGGATGATTACCTATTACTGAGGATGAGCCGCATTGTTAGCTGTTAGCTGCCTAGCTAAAGCAAAAGAGGGAAAAATTATCTAATTAGGGTTAAGACAGGGAGTTATGTCACAGTTCACTGTTAGCAAGTCATATTCTTTGGAAACTAAATAGGAAGAGCTGGGTTTTCTAAGCAGCCTCTCTTTCTACTGTTAATTAAAAATGCAGGACAGTCCTGACATGATTGACCCTAAGTTGTTAAATTGCACTCAAGAGACAGCCAACTGGATGCACCCAAAACACTCCAGTAAATCCAGTGGAATGGACAGACCTAATATTTCAGGGGAGATGTCACAATCACATGATCGCTGTCACAAATATGTTCTACTTTAGATTTCAATATCACAATGCATATTTTGTAATTTGCCCTTTGCTTCTAAAGAGTAAACTCTATCCCACACATATTTCACTTTAATTTCCGAATCCAGTTTTCAGCAACATAACCTCCAACTTGAGATCTGGATTTAATTTAACAATCTCTCTCTCTCATCCAGCCCATTGTCAAGAATTAGAATTAGATGATGGGGAAAGGTATGACCTCTCTTAGTGGTTTCATGTAGATCAGGGGTCCCCAAATTTGGCAACTTTAAGACTTGTGGACTTCAACGCCCAGAATTCTCCAGCCAGCTGGCTGGAGAATTCTGGGTGTTGAAGCCCACAAGTCTTAAAGTTGCCAAGTTTGGAGACCTCTGATGTAGATATTAACAAACATTGGGGACGATTACAGGATACACAGGCCAGCAACTTTGAAGACTGAAGTCCATCAGCATTACTTTCTTGATGTGTATTGAACTGAAATATCATAAAACAGGGCTCCCAAATTCTAACTCTGCAAGGTAGCATAGAAATATGTCACAATCAATGATATCAAAAGCTGTTTACCAGTCCAGAAATGGTTGAGTTGTACTTCCCTCATCTAATTTCTGCTGCAGATCTTTCACCAAGATGAGCAAACATTCTCAGTATCTTATCCTGGATGGAACTTCAGTTGAAATGAATCAGCTATTCAGTTTCATCCAAATATATCTAAAGCTGAACAACCACCACCTTCTTGTTTACTTCACCTGAGACTGGAAAATTTTAGACTGCCATACAGTGACAAAAAAATTCTGGGTCAAGGGAAGTATTTTCCAATAAAGAAATCATCACTGTTTATTTTAAGCAGGCAGGAATACATCCCACATTCAGGGAGTGGCAGGTTTTCTTGCTTGAACTTGGCAGAAACTTCACAGCTACTCAGTATGGTGTGACTAGATAAAGCATTTTTATTACATGGTAGGAAGAAACCATTGGAAACAGTTCATGCTCTCTGCCAGCAATGAAATAGAGACCCTTCCCATACCACGGTGGTTAATTACAGCATTGTCTTTTCCCTCTCTACTACATTTCAATTGATATTTAGCCTTGCACATTTCAACCATTGAGACAAATGCCAATCAGTGCTTGATATAGCTTACATTTTTTGCCCAGGAAAATGTAGCCCCTAACATAACTCTCACACAGTATATTGATCACTTTCCTCAGGTAGCAATCATTTTGCAGAGAAATTGAAAAAGTAACAACCATTCACCAAGTTGAGCAAAAGAGGACTGCTGAAATGTTGCCCTGCTATTTTGAAAATCAACATTGTGGCTATTCAGCCAAGTTGTCATTGTGTGCTCTCTGGATGTAAAGGAGCATAAACATAAATTGAATGCTGAAACATAAGTCCAATTTTCATCTGAGCAATTATTAAGCTGTCTAATTCAGGAATGTCAACTCCAACAATGGGTTATGTCCTCTGCATGAGCTAGATTCACCCTCTGTATTCCCTCTGTATTCAGTTTGATGAAACCTAGCTGAGCTCATTGTCAACGAATCCTTTCCATTAAGGTTAAATCAATGCATCAGTAAAGTGATTGATTTTCTTTTCCCCTGCACAGGGAGGTCATTGGTGATCAGGATTGTCTAGAAATGGGAGATGAAGATTTACAACTTTTTTTTAACCTTCTCCCATTCTTACTAGTGTCTGCCTATTATTACCATTAGAAACTGCCTGCTTTAATGTCCCAGTAGTAATGAAAGAGTATATTCTTTTATAATTTATTTAAGATCTTTTAAACTGTATTATTATCTAGAAATGTTTTTGTATATTAAAATTTTAATTTAAAGCTTCATCATAAATCTCCTTCATTCAGTTGAAAATAATATGTTATAAAGGAATAAGGATTTTACCATAACTTTCTTTTTCCTCTGAGAAAAGGGTAATCTTTTTTCCCTGGTTCAAAGATCAATATTACTACTGATTACCCATCTTTGTTAGGCCAAAGGAAACAGGCCACAGTCTTTTGCTATTAGTACAACCCAGTGGAATTGTCTACCAATGAGGGCAGAGGTATGAACCAAAGGGGCTACAACACTATGTCCATTAATGTTATCTCTTCCTTGAAGATTATTCTGTCCTCAGCCAGCTAGAAAACCTCTTGCCCCAGATCTCCAGTAGACAATCTTCAAACTGTCAAGTAGTCCATCACTATCCCCCCCTCCTTCTCCTCCACATCCTCCTCCTCCTCCAACAGCAGCAACAACAACAATTGGAAGTGCCATAGATGCAACCTAGGATTATTCACACATTGCATAGCACAGGCTTTATTGTAGTTTTCAGATATGGTAACTCTCTGAGCTATATAAGATGTTTGTTGATTCTTGAGCTGTGGTGGCACAGTGGTTAGAATGCAGTGCTGCGGGCTATTTCTGCTGACTGCCAGTTCAGCAGTTCAAGTCCCTCCAGCTCAAAGTTGACTTGTTCTTCCATCCTTGCAAGGTCAGTAAACTGAGGACCCAAATTGTTGGGGAAAATATGCTGACACTTAGAGAGGACTATAAACACTGTGAAGAGGTATATAAGTCTAAGTGCTATTGCTATTGAATAAAAAATACTCCTATGTAATCTTTTCCTAATTATTATTTTCTAATCTAGGAAGAAAATTTCCCTATGGATTACAAATATTATATTCAGAATTATTTGTATATAATATAATGTATTATATTTTTATAGAAATATAATACTACCCAACAATATCCTTGTTGGTGGGTTTGTTTGTTTTTTATTTTTACTCTTTTGTAGCAACTGAATTTCAAAGAGTATAAATATGTTTTGTGCAAAGTAGGAAACAAACTACTCTTAATATATCTTCTGCTTTCTTTTTACTGATATTGATATTGCAGTTGCATTACTCAGTGAATCTGTTTTAATGATAATGGATTAACTATTACAGAGAATAAAGATCTATGTTTCATAAAACAAGAAAACTTAAATATTTGCAATTCAAGAATATTTAAATGTGCCCACAAATGCAACTCTCTTTCTTTGAAACAATGATGTTCTCTACATTCATAAATACCAGGTAATTGTATTCAATTTATGATGATTACAGATTGAAGGGAGTTCATTCCAATTTTTTTCCCCTGGGCCAGAAAATTAATTGAGATCTTCTACAGATCTAGTTAGAGTTTCCAGTTGCTTTATTGACACAAATGCAAAAGATCTATAGCAGCAGAGCTATAACCTGGTTGAAATGTGTATGATGACTGAAGCAAGCCACCATTGCATTGGTGAAGATCTTTTCTTTAAGTAGGCTTATTTTAACACCCTACTTTTTTTTTTTAATTATATGCATCTTGAGAGAACATGTGGCTCTTTCATTGCCCATTGTTGGGAACTATAGGTTTAGGACAGCATGTATTTAATACAATTGGAGAGAATAAATAGCCACTCCTGCTTCTGCTGGTAATAAAAGTGGAAACTTGGTTTCTATCTCAAAGTGTAATTAATTCCAGAGGGGAGTCTTCTTTACAAGCATGCCAAGGCTTAGTTTATTTAGTTATTTTTTATTTATTTTATTTGGTTTGTTAATTGCTTAGAAGATAATAGGTATAAGTAAAAACATTGTTATGAATACATGGATACATATAAGAAAAATAAAAGAAACAATAGGACAGGGATGGTAGGCACGTTGGTGCGCTTATGCACGCCCCCTACAGACCTCTTAGGAAAGGATGAGGTCAATAGTGGACAGTCTAAGGTTAAAGTTTTTGGGGAAGAAACCACAGAGTCATGTAGAGTGTCCAGACATTGACCACTCTGTTGCTGAAGTCATATTTCCTGCAATCAAGTTTGGTGCGATTAACCTTGAGTTTGTATCTATTATTTGCTCTTGTATTATTATGGTTGAAGCTGAAATATTCATTGACAGGTAGGGCATTGCAATGCATAATTTTATATACTATACTTATATCGGATCGAAGGCGGTGTAGTTCTAGGTTTTCTAGGTCTAGAATTTCAAGTCTGGTGGCATAAGGTATTCTGCAATGAGTAGAGGGGTGGAGAACTCTTCTTGTGAAATATTTCTGGACTTTCTCAACTGTGTTAATATCAGATACGTAATGTGGGTTCCAGAGTGATGAGCTGTATTCAAATATTGGTCTAGCAAATATTTTGTATGGTCTAGTTAGTAGTGTGATATTACCAGAGAAAAAGCTACATAAGATTAGGTTAATAACTCTTAATTCCTTTTTGGCTATGTAGTTACAGTGGGCTCTAGCACTTAGCTCATTAGAGATGAATACTCCAAGATCCTTGACAGAGTTTGGATCATCAACAAGGTCTTGACTATTCAGCCTGTATTTTATTTTCTGATTATTATTATTTTTGCCAATATGTAAGACAGAGCATTTATTTGTTGAGATTTGAAGTTGCCATTTGTTTGACCATTCTGATACATAGTCGAGGTCTTTTTGAAGGGTAGCAGTATTGTCTGTGGTGTTGAATAGTTAGCTCTGCTGTCAGGGTCACCACTAATATAGAAATCACTGTGTGTTAATCTAACCCTACTACAAGTGTATAGATTGTTATAGTCACCAGTATGAGAAGTACAGGGAAAGAATTAGTTCTAGATGATTGAAAACAGAAGGTATAACAATGCCAAAGCAGGGCAAATGTGAGGGTAAGACAATAGAACAATGTTTCCCCAAATTTCATGTACTTGAAATCCTGATAACAGGTATCAAAGAGGCACCTCCAATAAAATCTTCCCTCTGGTAAGGAGGATTTGGAAGATTTCAAGTAAGATTCTGATGGCACAAAAGAGGAAGGCTTATAGACTTAATGTAACTTCACTGTTTTCAAATCACGTTTCAGTGAATATTTGTGTTTTCTAGAGTACTATCAAAATTCATCTATAAGAAGATTGGTTATTGTAAATGAGATGTATGTCGTGTCTATTCTGCTGTTGATGGGTGTTTTGATGGATTGATGCATATCAAAAACATGGATTTTAGACATAGAAAGCAAATATATTTTGAAAAAGTCTGGATTAGACTGTTTCTCTGAGCATCTTGCTCTGTGTTAATATTGTATATGCATGCATTCATGCCCATTTTCCCTGACTCCTCCATTTTCTTTCTATAAATTTTGCATATTAGAGAAAATATTTTAATGAAATAAAGGGCAGATTTGTTCTTAACAGTTCTGCTTTAAAAAATCCATAAAAATCACAGCAGGCTGGAAAACTATCCATTAGGAGAGTAAAACAGAAGAGCTTTAAAATGATCCAGAGAGCTCTATGTATGCTTAGTGTTATCAAAAGTTATTTTACCTAGTGTTTTAATCATTAGCCACAATTTAGTGCTTAAATGCTTATTGTACGAACTTTCTATGTCTTTCTTTCTAACACTTCACTAATATTCATAAAAGTTGCTTTATAGGGCAAGTTTACAGTATATTTATTTTATATACCATATTTAGATATGCAGCAAGTTAACTTTATAATGCAAGTTCCATTTCTTTTAGGAAACTAAAACATTATTAGCTACATAGCAATGTATCTTTTTATAATCTATTTTACTCATGTACCTTTTAAAGTCCTAAACAGAATATCATTGCTAAAGTACATGTTTCCCGAGTCTCTGTTGGAGACTTTATATCTAGGGTGAAAGAGAGTTAGTTGGGTATGCTATGGGAATTAATGGCCCACTGCACAGATTTTGATAAAAATCTAGACGAAAAATAAAAATGAATAGGAATAGGAATTGTTTAATTAATTTGCACATCATGCGCAACAATGACAAGTTAGCAACAGTTTAATTTAGATTATTAGGGAGGTGGATGTTTTTGGGATTGTATCCCTGTCCAGAAACCCTTCTGCAACTTCATCATTGTGAACCTATCCCTTGTATATAGCTCTTATTAAATTCCCTATAGGATAAATCAAGGATTTTTGTTAGCTGACAATCCACTCTTCCTACTATATGACTGATCTTTTTGTTCTTTTCTCTTTAGAGAATTTTCTTATGGACAGAAAGTTCCTTAAAATGTTGTTTCCTTCTCTGTGGCAACTCCTCTTTGTTGATTTTCTGTAACCCATGTATTTACATATCTTTAGAAATCAAATCCTAATCCTATAATTGTCTGCCTGATGTCTTCATTTTCGTCTCTCTCTCTCTCTCTCTCTCTCTCTCTCTCTCTCTCTCTCTCTCTCTCTCTCTGGAACAGCCTTAGCCCATTTCAACTTCTTTCATTTCCTTTACAAGCAGGTCTATGTATAGTTGTGAAAAATTCTCTTCCAGCACTTTCCTAGCCATATCTTATGAACAATAATATAAAATACGATCTCTACATCTGTGAGATCATGTGTCAAGGCGACTGCAAGTAACATTTACATTCTATCACATTTATGACTTTATAGTTCACACTCTGTATTAAACCATGATGTCTATAATCCATTTAATAAACTGTAATTAGCTGGATGTGTAAAATATACTAAAGCATCAACCACATTTTGCAAACCACAATGGCTCTGTTTGTAAACTATCTAAGGAAAAGCAAGCAGACCACATATTGGCTTAGTGATGTGCGCGAACTAACCCATGTGACTGATGCTTTGATTATATCATCTGCAGATTACTTTCTGTAATCCATGCTCTTTAGAAGAGGCTGCAAATATGCAAACTGTTGCCCTACTGAAGTCATACATACCCACAAACTAATTGCTTATACAGGATACCATATCAATAGTAGAGCTAATTTCCATCTAGGAAGAAATTCCTGTATGAAGTTTCTTAATCAGGCATTTTCTTACAATGATTAGAATCCACAGGTAAACTCCACAGAGCATTCCTATGATTAAATGAAAATATAGAATAACAAAAACAAAAAGATATACACATAAAATATATAAAAACCAAAGCAAAGCAAACAAGGCATAACTGTTTTAATAAACTGCTACTTAGAGTTATTCCTAAATTCACACCTATTATAAATTTAATCTACAAAAATATGTTTGCATAAGTTTTTCTGTTATTGGCATCAATGAATGAATGGGCTGACACTTTACTATTATTCATAACACAAACATTATTTTATAGTGCAAGTTTACAGTATATTTATTTTATATATCATATTTAGATACTGTCCAATTTCTTCATATAGCAGCTTAACTTTATAATGCAAGTTAATTTTTTTAGGAAACTAAAACATTGTTAGCTATATAACAATGTATTTTTTTATAATATAAATCACTTGTGTATATTTTAAAGTCATAAACAGAATGTCATTGCTAAAGTTCATAATTGTTACAATTATTTTGTTGGAGCCAGCCACTCCAAAACACATTTTTATATATGTTCATGTGTAGACTGTGTACAAAATGTGTGATGTCTACTTCTAATTCAAATAGTATATCAAAATTGTGACAGTCTAATTTAGAATGCATATGTTAGGAATGTAAGTCATCGAACAGTTGGGTTGGAAAATATATAAACCAGGATAGACATTTTAATACTGTCTCTTTAAGGAAATGCTAAAATTGTAATTGGGTGTGGTTCCTCAAATGGCCATAAGATGGAGCCAGAAACCTGGGTTTTTTTGTCCTGTTGTTTTGTTTCTGAGAGTGTTGCCTTCCTACATTGACTGTTACTGATAATCGTTAGTCTTGGATTTGATGTAAGTCTGTTACTAAACTGTTTATGATACTGGATTTTGTTATTTGGATTATCCCTGGGCTGAAAACTGTTGTTTTAACCGTGAATGTCTTGGACTGTTTGTTGAACTTTGCTTAACCATTTTACTTGAAGTAAAAACCTACATTTTTACTATACAGTGTATCTGTGTGCTGGCTGTATGTTATTCCTCACCACTCTCACTACGTCTCCCTGTGTATGCTCATTCTCCTAACGGGGAATTACCTCAACAGCATTTATTCACAAAAAGCAAAAACTATCATTTTAAAACTAATCATTCCAAAATTTATAGTATGTTAAAATTTAATTAAAGCCATGGTGGTGCAGTGGTTGGAATGCAGTACTGCAGGCTACTTCTGCTGAGTGCCAGTTATCAGCAGTTCGACAGTTCGATTCTCACCAGCTCAAGGTTGACTCAGCCTTCCATCCTTCTGAGTAAAATGAGGACTCTGATTGTTGAGGGCAACATGCCAACTCTATAAACCACTTAGAGAGGGCTATAAAGCACCATGAAGCTGTATATATGTCTACTTGTTATTGCTAAATCAAAAATATGTAATAACTAATGTTCAAATTCCATTCATTAGACAATAAAAAAGTATGGTTAAAAAGTATGCCATGATCTTCAAACCATGGAGTCTATACCATGTGCCTCTTTTAAGGTACAATATGGAAAAAGTTACAAGTATTCAAAGAATAGAGCCATTTTGGTGTAGTGCTTAAGAGAGCAGACTAGAAATCGGGAGACAATGGATTTTGGTCCCATCTTAGGCACAAAGTCAACCAGGGGTGGGATTCTACCTGTTTGCACCTATTTGCTAGAACCGGTTGTTAACATTCTAAGCAGTTCGGAGAACCAGTTGTTAGAAGAAATTACTGGCCTAATCCTGTAAGGAAGGCAGGATGGAAACATTCTGGTGTTGCTTACAGAAACTGCCTCTCCGTTAACCCTTATTACATTCTTGGCAGGACTAGACTTCCTGGCTCAGGAACCTCTCTGGAGTTTTTTTCCCCTCCTTTGCTGGTACTTTGCTTGTGTGGAGTGACCATTCAAAGTTACAATGGCACTGAAAAAAGTGACTTATGACCATTTTTCATACTTACGACTGTTGCAGCATCCCCACAGTCATGAGAGGCCAGGCGAGGAAATGCTTGCCTCAATGTGAGTGATATTGAGTTGGCCATGCCCAGCCAATACCATGACCACCAAGCCATATCCACCCAGTCACATGATCACCAAGCCACGCCCACAGAACAGGTTGTTAAAAATTTGAATCCCACCCCTGAAGTCAACTGAGTGACTCTGGGCAATTCATACCATCTCAATTCTTGGAAGCAGGCAATGAAAACCACTTACAAACATCTTACCAAGAAAACTGCAGGCAAAACTGTCTGGACAGTTACCAGGAACTAAAAAAGAAGAAGAAAGAAATTTAATTTAAATGAACTTCCTCCCAATTAAACTAAAAAGGACCAGCTGCTGCAAGAGGTCCTGGTATTAATAAAATACTGAACTATACTGCATATGCACCAAAGACAAATTCCTTGTGTGTCCAATCACACTTGGCCAATAAAGAATTCTATTCTTTTCTTTTCTGTTCCGTTCCATTCCGTTCCCTTCTGTTCCATTCCTTTCCTTTCCATTCCATTCTATTCTATTCTATTCTATTCTATTCTATTCTATTCTATTCTATTCTATTCTATTCTATTCTATTCTATTCTTCCTGATCTTTAAAATTATAAAATCCATGATTTTGATTTAGAACAATAACCATTTTTCACACTTATATTTATTATATTTATTTCCTTCATCAGCGGTTAAGAGTTCTTTTGTATGTGTGACAATTGTGACTTTTACATTTTTGAATTTGAAAAGGCAAAACAGATTAATATAATGAAATATGCAAATAATCAGTGAAGAAATATATTAAGAATAGAATATTAATTACATTACAGATATTACCAGATGAATAAAGGTGGACTCGTACCATTAATCTGATCATTTTATAATGTTAGTTGTATTGAATAACACTGATTTAAGAGATAGCTATTCATGTCAGCTCTAAAATGAAATCATTGGACTACAAAATTATCTACATTAGTATTACTGTTGCCTGTAATTTTATCATTTGTTTTTTCATTGGCATTAAATGCTAAACTCTTTGGTACCAACATTTTAAAAATCAAATTGTGTATCATTGCTCAATATGTGTAATGAAATCAATGTAGTGAGTAAATGTTTAAGAAGTATTACAATGTTTTAAAATTTCTAAATTTCATATTGAGGTGATTATGATTTCAGTGTATATTTTTTTCCTGCCTGGAATGCCTAAGAATCAACACTATATAAAGAATGAATAATGGTAAACATGGTTACAAATATTGTTGTTGTTATTACTATTATTACCCCAAAGGCATGACTTTCAAAGATTAGATAATTGTAGGTTATAAAATGATTGCAGACTTTTGAGTTTCTAGACAAGATAGTATAAAAAAAATCCAAAAGAGGTGCACATGTGTAAACATGCATTTTCAACCTATATCTGTACCTAGTCATTCTTAGATGAATTCTGCTTCTGATCTGCATCAATGCAAATCAGTTCCTATGAAGTTGCTCCAAGCTGTCTGAGAAATTAGAGTAAATTATTGTTCATCCTGCATATTTAGAAATACAAATCTGTTCCCATCATTTGCAAAATACTGAAAGCAATCAGTAAATGGAAAACAGAACTTCATCTAAGCTGTGTTCATATATATACATAAAAGTCAAGTTAATTATAACCAATAAACACTGTTTCACAAAGAGGAAAAAAATGATACTGTATATGAATTTTTAATACACACTTAAATATCCTTCCATCAGGTTAGCAATATTATGCAGAGCACAGAAAAGAAATAAGAAGTAGTACAGCAAAAAATAAGGCATGAAGTAGGAGAAACAAAAGGAAACAGAGGTAAAACATCAACACCTTTCATGTACCTTTCTATATTTTTTACATTTTTGCAAACCAGCCTTACTTCCAACATACTCATTACCCATTTCATGCACTGCTTTTGCATATTGAACTTTTCAGTTCTCTCTCAACTCCATCCAACTACAACTTTCCTTTCTTTCTCTTTATCCATTCATTCTTCCTTTATATACTGTATTTGCTTTGCAATTCAATCCTCGTTAATTGTCTGTATAAAACCAACTTTTCAATATGTGTTGTCACCTCTCACTAATTCATTTTTTATTCAATCACATTCATTCAACACCCGCTTATTCTTGCCACAATCTTTTCTTGTTTTACCACCCCATTTTTTTAACCTATTCTCACTGTATTAAATTACTGTTAATCTGTTTCTCCTGACATGCCTACCACCCACATAACAAAGAGGGCCAAAGTATATTTTAATTAACAACCATTCTTGCTTGTTTGAAATGATTCCACATACTATTCATTAGTTTTCTACCAACAGAGCATGTCTTAAAATGTATCCATTTATTTTCCTATTTTACGTAAATATCCTACCAAAGTATGCAAAAAGCTCTAGTGCTTTTGACATTTATGTATAACTTGCAGTTGTTCATTTCATTTTCCCTGACAAACACATATGCCTTCATAGGCATCTTTTACTGTTGATGTCAAAATTATGAAAATGCCTCGTGACACCATCACAATGACACAATTATATACTTGTATTATGATGTCTAACATGAGCATAAAAATTGTATCATTTGCCCTCTCCCATCCATTCCTCCTACACATGCCTTTCAATACTTGATATTTTATATATATTGATTTTCAAAACTACACTTCTGATTGCATCATACAATCTGTCTGACTTTTGGTGTAGATCATTACAGTCTTAGACAATAACACTATCTGCCTACAGAAGTAGTCATATGTTCATATTCCCAGCAAACATGCTTCTAATACCACCAAAAGCATTCCTTTGTATTTATCAATACTTAGTGTTGAATGATTTGCTAAGCACTCTATTTATAGTCCTACAAATTTCATTTCCATTAGTACATTCAACAACTACTCTTCAATTAAATAGAGTCACCTGAACTGTGAGATGGGTGGCAAATAAATTTGATTAAAAAATTCATGCAAAACATTCCACAATTTAAGTCTATTTATTTTAGTCACATTCTTTCATTAAATCAACAAATTGCAATGCACTTCTTTTCTCATATTTCCTTTCCTTTCTCAATAATCCAATGAAGAATCAAAATCTAGTTTGTGCATTCCCTATCCAACATAAACTTTGGAACACTGTCTTAATTTTATATCCTTTCAATCTGAATTGTGTCAAACACAATAGTCTTTCCAAACAACCCTTATAGTTTTGCATTCACTCAAACTATCTTTCCCTTTGTGTGGAGAAATAATAATTGCATTTTTTCCAGTTAAAATGTATGCAACCTTGACATAAATAAGATCCATATTTTAACATTTCTCCTGTTTCACAGGCTAGACTATACCTTTGTTCAATACTCACTACATTTACAATTTTCTCTTTCTCTTTCAACTATCTCTTAACTATATTATTTACAGCTGTATTTTCTCTCTTTATACATGTTATAAAGAGAGAAAATCCCTCCTATTTTTGTAACATTTTTTGTGTATTCATTTTTTCTTCATTCACAGAATCTTTCACTCCATCACTGTACATCATTTCTTATATTTCCCATTAGCTCCACACACTTTGGTGGCACTTTGTAGATTATATGATTTTCATTATTTTGGTACTTTTTACTAATTATCTGAATCATTTTCATAAATAATCAGATCAAGCACCTCTTTAAAGCCAAAAATCAGTCACCAAGCAGCCACCATTCTCAATCATTTTTGGACTTACAAAATGCCTAAACATTTTTCTGGCAATGTCTAGTCCCATTCCCATACACCCATTCTTCTACTTAGTACAAGTCTTCTACCCCCATTCTCTATCCATTGCATCCCCCCCAAAACATAGTAATCCCTGGTTCTTCCATTAACACCATTTAGTGGAACATAATTTGCAACATGATTAACCTTTGGATTGCCAGTTTTATATACTCCTACAAGAATCAAGTGAGCATCAACTCACCAACTTTCTGACTTGTATATGAGTTTTTTATTCTTAATTAAACCTACCCATTCCCTTTGCTGCATGTATTCATCAAACCGTCTTACAGAAGTGAACCATCTTCATTCACCTAGCCTCTCACGTGTTCTTAGTTTCATAGACAAGATAGCAACTTTACTTTTTTATTTCATTATTTAATTCATGTCCTTTAACATTTATTCCACTTACATGCCAGGTCGCAACCTTTCAAATGCCATGGTTTTTACTAGATGGATCCACAGATATTAACTTCCATCACTCATATTACTTTGGCCATTCAAGGCTTTCATATAACATTTTTAGTACAATACAGAAGGTCAAGACTAAAATTTCTATTCAGGCCACATGCAGTGTTCCCTGCTAATGGAATGGAAAATACCGGTCAGTTCTGTCACACTTTTGTTAAGTATAACACAAATGCAACCAAATACTGATGCTATGCAATGCAAAGTAGAACTCTAAATTAGAGACTACCTGATAAGGATTACATCAATAGGAGATATATATGTGCTGTGGGCATACCGAGAATGCCTGAATTTTTCAGAAACTAAAAAATTAAAAAGAAAACTTCATTTTGCCTTCAGTTTCACACAAGTGCTGTTTCCAGTGCTACAAGGTCAAATACAAATTTAATAAAGGGCAAAGGATCAGATCCTAATTGCAGAATAATGAGTTATTTAAAATGTCATTATTGCATTAAAATGAATATCTTATTGAGGCCCATTTTCTAACTGCAGTACGATCACTTTTCTGAGGAAGGAAAAAAAAAACAAATACAAATAAGCATTTAAGTGTGGTTTAATTTCTTCCTTACTGATTACTATAAAGAATGATTCTTATACAATGGAAAATCAAAAAGGAACTGGACTTTTCCAGATTGCAAAGCTTTTTGCCCACAGAAGAGGCTAGTGATTTTTGCAAACAAAGGACCGATTAAGTCCAGGTAAAGCAATGTCAGCAGTCAAATTGGTTATCACCAAGTTAAATGATGGTATGTTGATAAAGATGCTTTCTTGACACCCTGTCACAAATGCACATGTTCATAAATCTATGAGTGATGTTTCCATGTAACCAAAGCTTACATATGGTATATAGAATGCTAGGATATAGATAAGTCACCAAGGGAGTGTCCAGTTATGTCAGAATGCACCTCCAACCATGGTTCTCAGGAATATAGAAACTGCCTCACCCTACGATTACAGGCAAAAGAAGCAAGGTGAGTGTGTTTTTTTGGGAACCTTCCCATTCCAGATGTGGTAATTTTAGATGCAAATATTAGGGCTGTGGTGTATTTTGGATTCCAAAGCAAAATAATCCTTTGGTAATGCCTAAGCCTAAGTGCTTCACCTCCTGGGGATTGCACAGCAGCTGCAAAGGACATAAAAAAAATATATCTAACTGTTATCTTCATTATCATCAGCCCGAGAGATCTTGGGAAAAGAAGCGTCTGCTTTAAAAAGTTGCAGAGTGGTTTTCCAACTAACAAATTTTATTAAAAGGCACAAGCTTTCATGAGCTTTGCTTTTTCTTCATTATGTCTAAAAGGTGCTACCAGATCTCTGATTTTCTGCGTATCCAAACCACTGTTTTTATATATTTATTTTAAATATATAAGCTTTTTGAAAGTTTTGTTATTAGTGCACAGCTAAGCAAAACCTGATGTTCTAGAGAGAACTAAAATTAGTCACAAATAGCTTTGGGTAAATGTGTTGATTTTTATGTCAGCTTTTTTTTTACCATCAGTTTGCAAATTAAGGAGAAATTAAAAAACAAACAAATCAGCATATTTGTACATATTTTTGTCTACAGCTTCTACATTTTTATTACAATTTTTCCACAATATAAATGAGGTTTTGCATGCATTTGACCTTAATATAAATATTGTTCCTGCTCTCTCCCTTTCTGAGAGTTGCAAATTTTTCTTCTTCTGAAAAGTACAGATGTGTCCTGATACAACTGAGATCTTTTCTGATTGGAATTATTGGAGTGAGCCCTATTGCACTAATTACTATCAAAGTGTTGCATCCAGTCAAAGGGGTTTTTGGTTACTGAGATCTATATAATAATTACGGTAAATTTCATCTGGCCATGCTTTATTTCTGGAGAAGGTCCTATTTTATCATATGGCATTCAGTTGAATATTGATTCAAAATACTATCAAGTGTCCATTGGAGTTGGCTAACTAATACATTCCAAGAATAAACAAATAAAGTAAGTTTGGAACTATGATTCCTGGGATTAATTTTTTTTTTTTGAAATGTCTGAGTTCAATCTTTCTTTATGATACTTCCCCTCCTATTTAAAGCTTAGACCTAGCCCAATGCTGATTTTTTTCTTTTCTTTTCAGCTGCCTGTGTGTTTCAAGCTACTTAATCAAAATTTTGAGTTTCCCTATCTTGGATATCTTTACACTTGAGTGCTCATTCACAGACAGTTGTCAACCTATCTCATGTCATTGTTTATGTTGCACCTGCTTTTTCTTTCTTTCTCATGTATTCACCTTGATACCTTGTTCCTACTTGCTTTGTGAGAATGTTGTCTACAGCTGTAAATCTTCAGACCACCCACACTTTATTCAAGGATACTCCCTGGCACACATTTCTCATGAGTTGAGCAATTTGGTACTTCTCTTAAGTAATTTCAAGTATGCTAACCAGCCAATAAATAAGTACCATATCTATCTATCTATCTATCTATCTATCTATCTATCTATCTATCTATCTATCTATCTATCTATCTATCCATCCATCCACCCATGAATGCTCTTGCGTAAAAACTATGATAGTTTTCCCTGAAGCAACTGCTACTTCATATTTCTTGACTAATTAAGGTTTGCTTTTGTACATCTTTCCATATTATAATGACCAAAGCTTTGAACTTATGAAATATGCTTCACATATATATTTGGTTCTCACAAACTGTTTCTGTCTTCTACCAGAAGTATATATTTAATTGCCATGCAGTCATTCACTTTCAGCATTCTTTCATTGAAATTGTAAACATGAGTTGAATAGTAAGCTTCAATGCTTCATTATATGCTGTAAAGTGGAATACAAAAATGCAATTGTCACACATTTCCCAGAATTAGAATGTTTTTCTCTCTCATTTATTCTCAGTCGCACATACACACACACACACAAAATGAGGCCATAATCCTTATGATACAATTCAACGTAGATGAGACTAAAAGACAAACAACATAGATGAGACTAAGAAACCAATATCAGGTCAGTACTGCTTTTATTGTAAAGCTATAGTAACAGAATCTTGTGAGCCTGAATGTGCTTCCCTTCTTCTCCCCTTTATCTACCAGTACATATGAATTAGGGAGGGGCTTCTCTGAGATATTTACTCTTAATTCTTGCTTTGGACTCAGGCCCCTTTTATCTAACTCCTGCCTTGGTAGCAATTCTTATGTCTCTCCTTAAAGGCCATTCTCTCTGCCCTCTACATAAATCAAAAAGAGTAGTACTTTGCAGCTTCCTGCTTGTTCCAGATGAAAGAGTACATCTTGGTGAGAAATAAGAGAATTTTAGAACTAGAAGTCAACAATCAGAAGTTTGAATGGCATGGGTTTTTTTATGGTGGTAAAGACAAAAGTAAGGTATTTATAAAGTAAAATAATTGTATATTTTAAGAATCATTGTATAAGAAATGGAATAGGTACAAATCTAGACTGTGCCTAAAAATGAACAAAAAATATTTTATATTTAAAAACAGCAGGTAAAAAGAAATGATTAATTTATCAAGAATTGTTACAACAAGAATATGGGAAATATAAGATGAAATCAAGACAGCAACTGCCTGCAGAGGGATTTAATTTTAAATAGTTTTCATATGCACAGTTAAGAGAAAGATTTTAAGTAGATACAGATAAATAAGACACTTGGAATTGAACAGCAGGAGACAGAATTCACAGTTAAACCATATACAAATAATGCCCATGTGAATGCTAAAATGTTTTAGCAATTTTAATTGAAATTAGAAATGGAGGAAGAACAAATGAAAGAGTATATGATAAAATGGGCTAAGAACTTTGAATATAGCATATTGATGAAACAGTGGAAAAATGCATGGTGTTCTGCAGGCAAAGAATGGTAGAACCTTGCAAGAATGATCCTTTCTTAATAGCCTGATACAGCTTGAAAAGAGAGAGACACAGAAGAGGGAGAATCACAGATATTATAGAAAAGGGATATCAAGGACAGAAAGGAGGTATCAAATAAATAGGGAGTATGTGACAGTCCGATAGCAAAAGTGAAAGAGAGAAAAAGAAAAATCCTTCATTCTGGACGCAACTCATTTTGCATTCTAGTTTTAATGTTTTGATTAGTTTTTTGTATCATGCAGCTCAAAGCAGATTCCTCTTAATCAATGCGACCATCAACTAAATACATTTGCCCGCTTCTGCAGTGGTGTTTGGCTATTTCAGCTGCATTTCATAAAACCAATAGATTTGCTGTGTATCTCTCTTTTTTAATAGATTTAAAGAGTTTTTAAGATATTTGTTTTGTTTCTGCATGTATATGTGTGTGTGTGTGTGTGTGTGTGTGTGTGCATGTGTGTGTCCATATACATATATAGCCTAGACCTTCCTAAGTCTAGTTCTTATATAGAAGTTGCAGAAAATAAGAGGGCTAAGATCCTGTGGGACTTCCAGATCCATATGGACAGGTAGGTACTGGCCAATCAACTAGACATTGTGGTACTAGACAAAGACAAAAAGACAGCGATGGTGATAGATGTAGCATTGTCAAATGAAAGCAACACCAGGAAGCAGTAGTATGACAAACTGGAGCTTAAAAAAGCTTTAAAAATTGCAGGTAAATGAGAACCTGGGTCATCATTAGGAAAGTTCAAGCAAATCCAGGTCTAAAAGTAAGCATCTCCTATGCATCCAAGTATGTGGAAACTAATTTCTTTTAATCATATTTTTCTTCCTAGTCTCAGGCTTGCAAAAGTGCCATAGCTAGCAAAGACAACATTCTTCTAAGTGTGTCACTTAGAATTATATTGATGTTAGAGATGAAGTAATAATCATTCTCAGTCAAAAGTGCTTTTCTTTCTTTTTTTTCATCAGTCACTTTGGAAGAACAGACTTTATTTAATGCAGGAAAAAACGAAGGAAGTGAGAAAATCCGGTACATTCAAGTAGTCAATCTATTTGGCACGTTTCTGTGGCAGTAACTTCTCAACAATTCAGCTGAAGTTTGTAAGAGCAAAGCTCATTTGTGATTGAAGGGAAGCAAATAGCAAATTTGGTTTTATTCTCAGTTTTTGTCTTGTTTTGTAAGAACAGAAAGGGAATGGAGACTGAGTTGGGAAGGGGAACAAAACTAGGGCCAAGGCAGAGTGAAAAAATGGGATGTCTTATGGTCAATTACATGATTGTTCCTCACAGGCCATAATGCAATGAGAGCCAGGACAGTCACTATCATTTTCATTCAGGTTCAACATCAGGTAATGAATAAAGTTTTATTCTGAATTAATTTTGCTTTCATCAGTGAAGTTGTCCTACTGCTCAGCATATGATGAAGTCACTATTTCTACCAAACCGAGTAACAAGGTAATTTCACTGATAGAAAATAAAACTGTTCTGGAATAAGAAAAATACTTTTCTAATGCACTTCTTCTGAATTAACTTTGCTTTTAGAGAGGGCATCCTCTAGCATATTTTGAAAAGAAATCTGATTTTCCAAGCATCCACATTTTTCATTTAAGTCTCTTCTAATCAAATCTTTCTACAAGATATTTAAATCTTGTTTCTGTTAAGGAGGAGACAACAGGAAAGACTTGAGGATCAAAGCTGTTTTCTGTTCACATTTTGTTTAAAGAGTTCCTTCTGTTTTTTCTTTTTCTCTTTTTGTCCGTTCTTTTTTTCTTCATGATTTTGTTGGAGTCAGTGGACAGATGCAATTAAATTCCTGCTAATCAACAATTACACCCTTCCCCCTTAGGAGCTGCCATGATTTGGAACAACTAGAACCTGGAATCTAAACTTGCTAACTCTTTAAAAAAATGTGGATATCTGGTTGGGATGAAGAAATGGAGAATAGGAGAGTGTGAATTACCTAAGTAGACAAGGAAAACATATTTTGCTTAATGCACATTTATTCTCTGCTTTATTTATAATATATTGACTCTAAACTGACTCCAGTTACACAATAAATAATAGAATCTGAGTTAGTAATTGGATTTCTTCCTGACTAATGGCAGAAGTAAACTCATTAATTAAGTAGAGCAGCCTTCCATATGGGGCTGTCATCATACAGACCTTGGCTGAACAGTAAGCTGTTGCCTCAGATGGAGATCTCAAAAGTGCAGAATGGAGACATGATATAATTATCAGAAAAATTGGGATGGTTGAAGTACCTTTTTATCATTGAATTTTAACAAGATTTATTTCAAAGGCCCAACCTTTTAGCCTTGACCCATAGCTAGTTTATTAATTGTGTCCCTGTGCAATTCAGTATGGAAGCCAGTTTATACTCAGAGGCCCCACTTAAGGCCTGATGAATTAATCCCTTAAGATTATAGCCACAGTACCCTATCTTAATTTTAGCCTATGTTTTCTTTTTAAAATTCTGTCCAAGCAGACAGCCTTATTTTAGATGCTACATACTTACAGAATATTAATATTAATATTTTAGTTCCCTTTGTGTGATCATCTCGCTACAAGTGTAGTTTTAGATAAATTTTCTTGGACTGGTTTTTCCTCTGATTTGAGGTTATGTTTAATTGGAGATAAAAATTCATTTTGTTGGAAGAGGGTGGAGCTGGCGTCGCGACGATACGGCATGCGATCTTGGAGGTCTGAGATCGTTGCCAATATCTTTGCTCCTGGACGATCCAATTGGACCTAAACCATCCCGAAGAGATGGTGAAAGTGAAGAGCGCATCCTGCCGATCCCAGGGATACCGCAAAGTCCCTGGTAGATCCAGGAGAAGCTCTTCTTGCCAGCGGCAAAGAGGCAGCCATTAAAGCTGCTTAAGTTGGGACAGCTCCGAAACGGAAGAGAGCAGAAAGAGAAAGTGTGCCGGTTTGGTGAGAACTTTTTTTTTTTACTCTAAGATCTGAAAGGACACCCTAAAGAAAAGAAAGAATCTGTAAAAGTTTTGACAGAAGTGATTAAGCGGCGATTTTAAACAGGAGTGTCAAAGTAATGTTTTGTTTTCTTTTTCTCACTGCTGGAATTTTTATATACGATCTTGTATTTTGAAACTGGACTGGTTTTTTTCGTTCATATCTATTTTTTTTCCCTTCTCCTTTTTGACTTTGTAATATTTTAGGCTAGAGGCTCCCCTTTAGTTAATTCATTTTTTAATATATATATATATATATATATATATATATATATATATATATATATTATATATATATATATATATATATATATATATATTATCAACTCTCATTGATTCTGCTCGGAAAAGGAGGGGGAAAGTGAGAGCAAAGAAACCTTGTAACACTGCCAACTAGAGGCTTGAAAATATTCTTTTCCCTGTGATCAGACAAAGCTGAGAAGGAAAGAACTGAGACTCTTTTTCAGGGACATTGCCATTTGATAAGATAGAAGGACGAGCATGAGAGAGTATTATTGCAGGTGCTCTTCTGGGTTTCTATCAACAGCTGGAGTCTGGTGTTGAACTGTAGGGGGAAAAAGGGTGATAAGTTTCTGGAGAAGAGAGCTATAATAAGAGCCTTGGATAATTAAATAAAGTGCAGTGTGCCCTTTTTATTTTTTCTAAGTTGTGCTATCCCTCCTCACCAGCTTTATTGCATTTTTTTTATCCCCTTCTTTGTAATAATTGTTTGGGTTTCTGGCTTTGTTGGAGCTTGCCTTTGTTTCTCTCTCTCTCTCTCTCTCTCTCTCTTTTTTGGAAGTCCAACCTCCACGTTTGCTTTTTATTTTAAAGGGAAAGCCTTAAAAGCCTTTTTTTTTCTTTCCTGGTATTTTTGTTTTTTCATCTATTTTTTTGGTTTATTTTTATGCTTTTTTTTCTATTGGAGACCTTTCAATTGGATTAAGGTGTTGAAGAACCTGAAGAATCTTTCCTTTTTCTTTTTTCTCTTTTTTTTCTTTTTTTAAAGCTCTTTTTCTTTATCTTATTTTTGATTGGATTAAGGTATACAAGAACTTGAAGAAATTTTGTCCTCTCTTTTTTTCTCTTCTTTTTCCTTTTTTATTATTATTACTGGCCTTCTTTTTTTTTTTTACTATTTTTATTTTGAACTATAATTGGTTATTTCACAATTGGATTAAGGTTTAGAAGAACCTGAAGATTTTGAATTGCCTAAAATGAGTAGGAAATTTACAGCCTCTGGCTCCTCAACTTCTACTTCGTCCTCTCCACCATCTGGAGGACAACGTTCAATACAGACAATGTTAAAGCAAGAAAAAGAACAAAAAAAAAAAAAGACTCTGCAGATGATTGTGCAAGGAATTCAAAATATCCAAGCAAGGTCAGAGAATATTGAAAAGAGAATTGAAAACATTGAACAAGGAACAGAGAACATTGAACAAAGAACAGAGAACATTGAACAAAGAACTGAGAGCATTGAACAAAGAATAGGGAAAACTGATGAAAAAGTGGAGAACATCCAACAAATGATGTTGAAGTATGACGAGAGATTCCAAAAAATTGAAGAAGAAGATAAACAGAGACAAGAAGATTGGAGATATTGATAATAGATTAACAGTGGTTGAACAGAGAGAAGAAAATCCCGCTCCACACCGCCTTCTTGGACTTGGAAAAGGCCTTCGACCGAGTCCCACACGATCTCATCTGGTACGCACTGCGAGATCACGGCGTGCCCGAGCTACTCGTACAATGGGTCCAACTCCTATACAGATGTCACAAAAGCCGTGTAAAAGCGGCAGCTGGGATATCAGAGGAGTTCAATATCACCGTCGGCGTACACCAGGGCTCTGCTCTCTCACCACTGCTGTTCATTCTGGTGATGGACACAATTACACACGACCTGCACACGCCCGCCCCATGGACGCTGCTCTACGCCGATGATGTGTTCCTGGCCAACCTGCGCAAGGCTGAACTCGAGCACCTAGTCCAACAGTGGCACGACCGCCTCGAGCAGTTCGGGCCCGGTTGAACCTAAAGAAGTCCGAATACCTGACCACTGACAACGAAACGACAGGCTCCATCCACGTGAACGGGCAGGAGCTACCGCGCGCCTCCACCTTCAAGTACCTGGGAACTACTCTTGGGGAAGAAGGCCTACTACAAACTGAGGTGGCAGCCAGGATCAACGCAGCGTGGGGCAAATGGAAGTCCGTCACGGGCGTCCTCTGTGACAAGAAGATGCCGATGCGCCTGAAGGCGAAAATCTATAACTCTGTGGTGCGCCCGTGGCCATATACGGCGCAGAGTGCTGGCCGACGACCAAAGAAGTCGAAAGCAGACTCCAGACAATGGAGATGCGAATGCTCCGATGGTCGGTAGGCCTCACCCTACTCGATCGCGTCAGGAATGAAGAAGTGCGCAGACGGTTCAACGTCGTGCCCATCCCCACGGTCATGAGGCAGTCCCGGCTACGATGGTTCGGCCATGTGAGTCGCACCAAGGAAGAATCCATCATCAAATCTGCGATGAAGGTGATTGTCGGAGGAGCGAGACCGCGTGGTAGACCTAAGCAACGCTGGATGGACACGATCAAGGCCGATCTAGAGATCGCGAAGGCAGACCCGACATACGTGGCAGACAGAGAGGCGTGGAAGCAGTACTCAAGGACATTAGCGGACCTCGCCAGAGCGCGAGACAAACGCTGAAGAAAAAGAAGAAGAAGAAGAAGATTAACAGTGGTTGAACAAGATAAAAGTGGCATGTTGAGATGGGAGATGGATAGATCAGAATTCTATCTTAGATTTCAAAACATAGAGGAAGAGAAAGGACAAAACCTAGCTGAGATAATGATAGAAATACTGGCTGAAGCCTTGGAAAAACTCAAGAGAAGATGATGGATGGAATAGATGAGGTTTATCGAGTCATCACAAGATATGCGATGAGAAATAGCCTACCAAGAGAAGTTCACATTAGATTTACAAAGAAAGCCATTAAGACGCAAATATTGCAAGTGGCAAAAGAGAAAACATTGAAATACAAAGACAAGGAGATTGTGGTTTTGAAACAAATACCCAGAAGAATGAGAGAGATGAGAAGAGAATACCGATTCCTGACTAAAATGCTACTCAAAAAAGAGGTGAACTATAGATGGCTGATCCCAGAAGGTTTAATGTTCACATGGCAAGAACAGAGACATAGAATTGACTCAATTGAGAAAGCGGAATTATTTTATACAGAATTTTTTGGAAAGAAAGAGGAAGAGGAAGAAAAAGAGATCTCATTAATTGAATTCCAAGAGGACTGTCAAATGGTGACTGAAAAAGAAGAAGGCACAGGGTTACTTTAGAAGGCATTATATACGGGAATCGTTATGGTTGAATTGGGAGAAAACTAAGAAACAATGTTATTTGAAAATCCCAGTTTGGTTATCAACTATTGAAGCTTTTTCTTATCCTATAATCTATAAGAAGGAACAAACAGTTAGATATGGGGAATTATTAGATGAAAAGGGTGAACTTAAAACGATGCAAAATTTAGAAGAACAAGGCATAAAGATGAATTGGTTTTCATATGCGCAAATACATTCAAGGTATCTTAAAGATTCTAAAATGGAAGGATTCTATGATAAATTGACTGATTTAGATAGGATTTTGACAGGTACTGATGAAAAAGTGATCAAAAAATTATATAATTATTTGTTGGAAATTAAATTAGAGGAAGAACAGGTTAAAGAAACAATGATTGCTTGGGGGAAGAATTTTGGATATAGGATTGATTTAGAGAAATGGCAAAAATTGTGGTCTCAAAATTATAAAATGACAATGTCAACAGCATATAAAGAAAATTTGTATAAGACGTTTTACAGGTGGCATTTTCCCACGACAAGAATAGCAAGAATGTTCAAGAATAAATCTGAAAAGTGCTGGAAATGTCATCAGATACCTGGCTCATATTACCATATGTGGTGGACTTGTGAGGACGCTAGAAAATATTGGACTAGAATTCGCATATGGTTGGAAAAAATGACAAAGAAACATATAGATTTGAAACCAGAGATTTTTTTATT